>NW_022631105.1:6412307-6473287 GCF_010015895.1 Lontra canadensis | reverse complement strand
CTTCCCCGCGCTGGCCGGGGAGCGGGGCGCGGGCGGGGCCGCAGGCGGGGGGCGCGGGCGGCGGCGGCGGCGCGGGCGGGGGCCCCGGGGGCGGGGGCGGCGGCGGCGGCGGCTGTGGCAGCTGCTGCCCGGGCGGCCTGCGGCGGAGCCTGCTCCTGCACGGCGCGCGCAGCAAGCCCTACTCATGCCCCGAGTGCGGCAAGAGCTTCGGCGTCCGCAAGAGCCTCATCATTCACCACCGCAGCCACACGAAGGAGCGGCCGTACGAGTGCGCCGAGTGCGAGAAGAGCTTCAACTGCCACTCGGGCCTCATCCGCCACCAGATGACGCACCGCGGCGAGCGGCCCTACAAGTGCTCCGAGTGCGAGAAGACCTACAGCCGCAAGGAGCACCTGCAGAACCACCAGCGGCTGCACACGGGCGAGCGGCCCTTCCAGTGCGCGCTCTGCGGCAAGAGCTTCATCCGCAAGCAGAACCTGCTCAAGCACCAGCGCATCCACACGGGCGAGCGGCCCTACACGTGCGGCGAGTGCGGCAAGAGCTTCCGCTACAAGGAGTCGCTCAAGGACCACCTGCGCGTGCACAGCGGCGGCCCGGGGCTCGGTGCCCCTCGGCCTCTCCAGGCGCCGCCCGAGCACGACTAGGGCTGGGCTGGGGGAGGGGAGGGCCCGAGGCCGGAGCGGGGCTGGGGGAGCGGGCCTGGGAGGTGGCCAGAGCACCCCTGATCCTGCCCCTGGTTCTCTCGGCGCGCCTTCCCTCCCTCCACCTGCCACCTGCTGGAAATTGGGAAGAGGGATTGCACTCCAGACAGGGTCCCCCGAGGGTCGGACAGGGGTCCCCTAGATCTGTCCGGCCTGAATGGATGGATGGCCAGCTCGTCTCGTGGGGGTGATCCAAGGGGCCTGCTGAGTGTCTTTCCACCAGGGAAGGTGCCAGAACGGACAGTGAGGAGGCGAGAGGCTTGGGGCAGCCCCCTCGGACGCCTCGCCACCTAGCGTGCCCTGGGTCAGACCTCACTTTGTCCAGTTCCGCCCCTGGAGTCACAGTTGGTGATCGGGGGAAGCAACTAGGCAGTCTCAGAAGCCCTCTGAGATAAATAAGGTCCTAAGGTTAAGAGAGGCTGAATAAGGAAGCAGAAGTGTGACGGGAGGTGAGGGATGAGCTAAGGGGTACGTACCATCTCTGATGACAGCACTGCCTCGAGTTCTAATAGCGCTTTGTACTTTTTTAACGTGTTTTCTATCCGTTATCCGTTCTCACCCTTAGCCTGTCCCTCTGAGGGGTAGGATTGTCCCTACTGAGAAAAGAGGCCCAGGTGGCTGCTTTACCGGGATCACACAAGAAGAGAGCCGCAGGGCTGGGACCAGGGCTCCTGACCCCAGTGCAGTGTCCCCCCACCACACACACTGCCTACCTCCCATGGCTGAGAGGCTTCTCGGCCTGGCCTCTCTCGGTTTCTCTCTCCGGTTCCTCCCCAGACTCAGAAAGCAGCAGGGGGCCAACTCCCGGGGTTTCTGGGGGTTGGGGAACCCATCAGCTACACAATGCCCTGGGTCGTGCATCTGAAAGGCTCTTCCCGTGTAGGCATTCCCAGGCGGCAGGTCCCCTCCCCCAGCCAGTCCTTCCCACCTCCAGTCCTTCAATCTGGTGCAGCATCTTGTCACTGCCCAGTAGTGACCCGGCCCTCCAGAGGCAGCTGTTGCCCTGGGTCAGACCTCACTTTGTCGATTTATTCCAGTTTCCCCAGGGCAAAGGGGTGAGGGAGGGGCTCCTGCTGCCGGAGCAGCCGTCACAGGAAGTGAGTCTCTTCCCAGGAGGGCTGGGCAAATGGGTGCTAGAGTCTGAGAGCCTCAGTCTCCTGCCCTGAGCCTCCCCACTGGTGCTATCTGTTCGCTGACCATGCTCAAGGACATGGACACAGACCCCACTCGGCCCCAGGCCCTGCAGGCGCCTCGGGAAGGCGCCCAAAGGACTCCCTTGAGCTGGTGCATCCACTCCGTGGTCCTGAGGGGCCACGGTCTCCATTTCTGCATCTTGCATGACCAGGCACTGGGATGGGGTGCCGCGCCCCGACACCCTTGTTTGTGTCAAGAATGACTTTTCCTGCTCCTCCCGTCGATCCTGCTTCTCTCCCAGTTCAGGGAGCACCGTGGGCAGCCGGCAGCCGGCACCACGTTCGCCAGCGTTCCGCTTCCACCCTTCCCCTCATCTGCGCCGCTCTGCTTTCCTCAGACCCCTTTTTGCCATGCAAAGGGAATTCTCGAAACTAAATAAACGGTGTCCAGATTGCAGACTGCATTTTCACAAGGCCAAGGGGTTCCGCAGTGTGGCTCCTTAGAGACACGGAATCCAACGAACTGGGATTTTTTTTTTCCTTCTGCTTTCTAAGAAGAGTTGAGAAGTTAAACAGACAAATTCAGTGGAGTTTTATTTTGTTTTTTTGTTTGTTTGTTTGTTTGTTTGTTTTAGAGCAGAAGAGAACACTCTCGTCCAGTGTTTTGGTTGGGAGGAGGCAGTATTCTGCTTTAAAAAGTATATGCAGGAAATTGATATTTTGATAATATAAATCGTGGAGAATAAGACCAACAATTTTTTTTTAGATTTTTAAAATTAATTTATTTTTGTGGCTGTTGAGAGCGTGAAGGGGGAGAAATCCCATTTGAGACATGGGTTTGGAACACCTGAACGCGTAGCTGGAGTCCCTCCCTTTATTTTAACCTCAAGGAGCTGATTCCCAAAGAGGGTTAGTGACTGAGCCAGTGAGAGGGCCCAGGCCGTCTGGTTCCCACATTCTGGTCCGGTAGATGCCACTGCACCAAGTGTCCCTTGGCTACACCAGGAGACACCCCAGCGCCCCCGGCACTGGCCTTGGGCTTGTCCTAGACTGAGCTCCACTCCTGGAGCTGATCAGAGGTGGTAGCACTTGGTGTGGACCTCTACCAGGCAGCAGGGGTCCTCAGTGTGGACCCTGGAGTCCACTTACTGAAGCAGGACAAAGGTCAAGGGTCCTGCTTTGAAGGTGGATTTTTATTTTCCTTCTGATAATGTGTTAATTAAAGTTAACTATTTTAATTTAAAAAATGCATGCAGTAAAAATTTAAATGGTAAAAAAAAAAAAAAACAAACACAAGAGTAAAACTCTTTCCTACCAGACTCCCTGTTGAGAGATATCCACTGCTAAGAGTTTTTTGTATGTCCTTCCAGAACTGGAGAAGTCAAGGCTTGGAGGATGAGTTGGATGGGGTTGTGGGGGGAGGAGGCCAGAAGCAATCTGTGATGAAGATGATACTTGGCAGGGAGGCAGGAATTGGGGTTGTAAGACAGGAGACTGGCCTGGTCATACTCAGGATGTGAGAAAGTTGTAGGCGATGTAGTTTCAAGGTGAGTCAAGGCCAGGCCACGGAAGGCCTTGAATGCCAAGACTATTCCTTAGGCTATCAATTAGCCTGGGATCTGCTGTGCCACAGATCCATCAGAGCCCCCTTAGGACTCTTTTTAGAAGCCTAGGGGTGCCTGACTGGCTCAGTTGGAAGAGCATGTGACCCTTGATTGTGGGTTCGAGCCCCACATTGGGTTGTAGAGATTAAAAACTTTTTTTTTTTTTTAAGATTTTATTTTTTTGAAAGAGATACCAAGAGAGGGAGCACAAGCAGCCAGGAGAGGGAGAAGCAGGCTCCCCACTGAGCTGGGGACGTGAGCTTGATTCCAGGACCCTGGAACTATGACCTGAGCCGAAGGCAGACAATGAACCAACTGAGCCAACCAGGCAGCCCTAAAAAAATCTTCAGATGCCCAGAGTGTATAGCTCTAAGAGGTCAGAAGGAATGAAAATGGAAATCTTGAGACAGCAAGTTTAAGCTAGACACCACTGAAAATGAGAAATGACAAGGGACCAATTCTCTTATAATCAAGGCTTTGGGCACCATAACTGGCTCTCTCAGATCTGGTCCCAGAATGTTGGATGTTGGAGAGTAAGGGGAAGGAGGGAATATCACACTGGGCTCAAGACGAACCAGCCTATGATGATAGTTAATGGTATTGGTTTATCTGATTGTTGGAAAATCATGCAACGGAGCATCATACCAGCTTGGGGCCCTGAATAGGACCATTTGGGGAAGGCCATGGCTGCCATTCCGTCTGCCACTGACTCAGAGACATTGTGGAGGGCTATTTCTAAAAGAGTAATTTTTTTTTTTAAGATTTTATTTAGGGGTGCCTGGGTAGCTCAGTGGGTTAAGCCTCTGCCTTCAGCTCAGGTCATGATCTCAGGGTCCTGGAATCAAGCTCCACATCCGGTTCTCTGCTCGGTGGGGAGCCTGCTTCCTCCTCTCTCTGCCTGCCTCTCTGCCTTCTTGTGATCTCTGTCTGTCAAATAAATAAATAAAATCTTAAAAAAAAAAAAAAAGATTTTATTTACTTAGCAAGAGAGACTGCAAGAGAGAGCATGAGGAGGGAAGCTGACATAGGACTGGATCCGAGGACCGTGGGATCATAACTTGCACTAAAGGCAGACGCTTAACCGACAGCCACCCTGGTGCCCCTAGAAGAGTAATTCTTGAGAAGAGGGATCTTGGGTGTGAGAGTCTCAGACCCCTCTCCCGGCCCACACCAACCTGTGAGGCTCCCATAGGTCCCCTTCCATAAGAATCTTCTAGTGTGATGCTGGCACTGTGTCCTAGAGGTTGAGAACCTCTATTCAGATCTCTTGATACGTATTTTAAACCAGCATCCTACCCCAGCATAGTAATTTCTGCAGGTTTCATTCTGTTAAAAGAGAAAACTGCCTTTGATATGTATCCCATTCAAGATTCAAGGGGGACACCATATCCAGTCTTAGAAGTGAAAACCCATGTTGGTTACCCGGGGGTCCCCACAACTTCCATCCCTATGGGGCCAATATCCTTTGACCATAAAATGACTTGAGTCCCCAAGCAGGATCCCCTGCCCCATGTGTCAGGGATGTGGGGGTGAGGACAGGTTCGTTTTCCTTTGTTAGCTTATGCTTCCTGGATTCACAAATTGACATATGTCTGCGTTCCTGCTGCTGGCCTGCTCTCAGCTCTGCATTAACCCAGACAGCTCTTCATCTTTGCTTTCCCTAGGTAAGATTTTGTGTGTAGTAGACTTTTATCCTTTGGAGACTATACAAAGGGTCTCATCTCAGCCTAGCACAGCAAACGACCCAAAATTAGACATATAATAATGTACTATCTCTATTCTTAAAAGACTGTGAACAATTTTCACCATCAGGAATTTCTCAAAATTCACCAGCTCCCATTCTTGATCTTGTATCTTACCTGCCTTTCTAAGGAGTAGCTCTCTTCCCCCTTTCTGAGGTCTCATGCCCTCCCTCCCAAAGTATCCAAGGGAATCCCCAAATCCTAGTTTATAATGGAGAGCAATTTAGTTTTATCTTTCTTCAACTTCTGCCTTCCAAGCCATTCCCTAGGGCCTGTTTTTCCACAATTAAAGTGGCCAGTAGAACTCTATTGCAAAACAAAGTGCTGTTCGAACCCCAAGAGGAATTCTGCATCAGGTTTTAAGCCATGCATGGAGTTTCAAATAGATTTTACAATAATACATTCAAAATTCCAAGTGGATAAAAGGATGTGCCGAAGAAAAAAACAAAACAACAAAAAAAACTCGTCACCCAGTCACCTAGTCCTTCTAGCTGAAGCTGACTAGTCAACTATGGAGAAAGGGGAAGTTTCTGGAAGGAAGCCAGAATCCTTCACGGATTCAGAGGAACAGTTGAAAGAACAATCCTGGACAGAGACAAAAATGTGTCTCTCATCTCTGCTCCTTTACGTTGGAATCATTTTCTCAAACCAACTTACTCCAAGAAATGGGGCAAGACTGTTCCTGACCCATACATTTATAGCTTTACCACAAAGGAAATTAACCTGTCCCCTCAGGTCTAATTAGAAAGATCCCAGGGAGGGGCTCCTCTTGGCTCAGATGGTTGAGCATCTGCCTTCAGCTCAAGTCATGATCCTGGGGTCCTGGGATTGAGCCCCACATCTGGCTCTCTGCTCAGCAGGGAGCCTGCTTCTCCCTCTCCCTCTACTGTTCCCCCCTGCTTGTGCTCTTTTGCTCTCTTTGTCAAATAAGTAAATAAAAATATTTAATAAATAAATGATCCCAGGGAAGAGCTCTGATTGGTCCAGCTTAAGTCATATGCCCACCCCTGGGTCAATTACTGTGGCCAGGAGACTAGGGTGGTATGACCGGACTGGCTTGAGTCAAATGCCCACCCTTGCACAGTCACTGTGACCTGGCTGCCATTGTTACGAAACAAGATGGCAGTACCCATTCCAAATACATGGCTAGAGCCTAGGGAGGGGCTGTCCCCAAAGAGGAAGAGGTGTATCTATGCCCAGAAGAAGGGAAAAGTGCAAGGTTGACAAAACTAACAGATGTCCACCACCTGTGGACATGCTGTGTGTGTTAAGTGTCCACCGCGTCCATATATGCGTACATATATGGGGGGTGGGGGTGCTGTGCAGCTTGAACCGAGATGGATTCATTCTAGGAGTCACGGTGACCTGGAGGCCTGGGGGGTGTGCTCCCCAGGAGGTTCTTTATGTGAGAGAAGGAGCATGACAGACCTGGTCTCTGCCAGCTAGAGGCTTGCAGGATAATAAGGGGAACAGAATAGAAAGTGTCTCAACTAAGTGGGATAAAGTCACGGTCTATAACTTTCTCGAGTAAAATAATGTTTGGACATAACATTACATGTATGTTAATATGTATGCTAGAAGTCATATGCACAAGAGAACATTTAAAGAACAAGAGAAATAATTTTAAATATTTTTTTTTTAATTTGTCATAGAGAGTGCGCACAAGCAGGCAGAGTGGCAGGCAGAGGCAGAGAGAGAAGCAGGCTCCCCGCTGAGCAAGGAGCCCCTATGCGGGACTCGATCCGAGGACCCTCGGATCAGGACCTGAGCCAAAGGCAGTGGCTTAACCTACTGAGCCACTCAGGCATCCAGAGAAATATTTTTAAAGCATTATTTTATTTAATTTATTTTTTAAAGATTTTCTTTATTTATTTGGCAGAGAGAGACACAATGAGAGGGAACATAAGCAGGGGCAGTGGGAGAGGGAGAAGCAGGCTTCCCACGGAACAAAGAGCCTGATGCGGGGCTCGATCCCTGAGCCAAAGGCAGACGCTTAAGGACTGAACCACTCAGGTTCTCCTAAAGCACTATTTGAAACTTAATTTGTACTGTATGTGAGTCAAAGGATACTTTTTTCTCTCACTAGAAACAAAGATGTGGGTGAGATGACATCTAAGGTCAGTTTCAGCTCTGCGTGTCACACAGATGACACACAGATGACAGATTACAAGTACTAAGTACATTTTCTCGAGTCCCTTAATACCACGGCCATAATAGGAATAATTATGAGTCATATTTACAAGTTTATTTAAAGACCTGTGTCACGATCTTAGTGTCATTGGGAAAGGAATGGAAAGCTTCTAAGAGACACAACAAGGTGACGTTTCTATTGGTGAATTCATCGCAGCTCAAGGCTTGGACATTGTCACAGCAAAAACATACCCAAATGAAAAGTCGCTGCTCATAGAGTGCTTGCTACACACCAGGCATTCAGTGACACAAGCGCTTTACTTACGTGTGTGTGTTCTCTTAATCCCATCAACAACCCAAGGATATGATGTTTGTGTTCTCAGTGGGAAGACACGGAAGCAGAGGTCACACTACTTAGTGAGGGAAGGAGCCAGAACACAGAAAACTGTAGTGATCAGGAGCACTTTTCGAACTCTGCACCTGACAGGCACTTTCTAAGCACTCGAACGTACTCTTTTAATCTGCACAACTCTGTGAGGTATGAGCTGTTACTGTTACTCACTAGTAATGAGGAAATGGAGGCGCCAAGAAGTTAATGACTTGCCCACATCTAGTAAGTGGGAGAGACCAGTGGTCTTGCTTTTCTCTTTCTCTCTTTCTCCCTTTCTTTCTCTCTCTCTCGACATCAATGTAGACACTATTATTTTGCCCCAAGTTTTAAAACATTTGCAATTTGAAAAAATGGTTTCTTTTTTTATCTTTTTTTTTCCCCCAGTAATTCAACAGTTCCCTGTATTACTCAGTGCTCATCAAGATAAGTGTGCTCTAGGGGCGCCTGGGTGGCTCAGTGGGTTAAAGCCTCTGCCTTCGGCTCAGGTCATGATGCCAGGGTCCTGGGATTGATCCCTGCATTGAGCCCCGCATTGGGCTCTCTGTCAGCGGGGAGCCTGCTTCCTCCTCTCTCTCCGCCTGCTTCTCTGCCTACTTGTGATCTTTCTGTCAAATAAATAAATTAATTAAATCTTCTTAAAAAAGGCTTAAAAAAAAAAAGATAAGTGTGCTCTTAACCCCCTTCACCTATTTCCCCCATCCTGGGCTCCACTTCCTAAAGCAGCATGCACACCATCTCTGCAAGCCTGTGAGATTCAGACAGTGCCTAGTGCTGCCTCCTTTGCACACTGGAAATTTGATCTAAATGTTTTCACACTGTTCCAGGCTCAGAGTCGGGGTGCTGAATCACAGTGATGCTCAAGAAACTGATGGATAAGCCGGAGCATCCGTTTACTCATTTCCAGGGGATGGACTGGTTGTTTGTATCAGCCTGACCTGCCTGTTGTCTCCCAGTAGCTATGTGCAATTTGCATCATCAGATTGCCTGGTGAACACAGAAACAGAATAGAGGGTTCTAGAACTGAACTGCTAATGACCCCAGTACCCAGTATCCTATGTCCTGATTATGTCTGTCTCCACAGACATGATACCTTTTTTTCTGTGACTGACAGTAAGTTTTTGGTCTGAGAAAGTAGGTCAGACCCCAGACATATCTCAGTGACTGACTGGTTTCCTCAGCTTGACCCATCCTTCCTTTCTTTCTTTTTCTTTCTCTCTTTCTTTCTTTTTAAAAAAAGATTTTATTTATTTGACAGAGACAGAAATAGAGGGAACATAAGCAAGGGGAATGGAGGAAGGAGAAGCAGATTCCCCACTGAGCAGAGAGCCAGATGTGGGGCTCAATCCCAGGACCCTGGGATCATGACCCAAGCCAAAGACAAGGACTGAGCCACCCAGGTGTCCTGACCCAACCCATCCTTTCTTTAGATGTATTAATGATTTGGTGAGTCTCCTGTTGATCTGGTTGCTTCTCTTGGAGGTGACTTTATCTACCCTTATTCTCTGGTTCACCATTCAGTCATCCAAAGATATATATGAGCACTTCTGTGTGCAAAAAATGGTGTATATTGTGGAGGGACATTTTAGTGAAATGGACACATCCTTACCATGTAAACTGATGAAAAAACGTTATTTCTGTTAGTGATAATACTCTGAAAACTTTTGATCAGAGAATCAGGATTGAGGGTTGGGATGGAGAAGGGCGTTGGGCTGGAAGCAGGGGGGACAGGGAATGTATCAGAGGAGGTAAAGTCTGAGCCCTGCATGCTAAGGAGCCAGTTTGTTGATCTTAAGAGCTAAGCTCTCAGAGGAAGGTCTTCAGAACTATAATTCAAGTGGAAGTTCATTGCCTGTCTCTATAGAAACCATGTGGTACAAATTAGACAAGTATGGTTGCAGTAGTGATTTGTATTGGGTGACCAAATGGAAAGGCAGCCATGCTTTCCAAATCAAAATTCCAAACTCATCATTTAACAGTAACATGTGGACGGGATTAAACATTTGAAATCGGGGCTCTCTTGGATTTTCTAAGGTGTGTGATTGCAATAACTAATGGGATACAGTGGGTTGGCCTGGGCACCTTGACTCCACACTGTTGGTGGGAAAGTGTATTTCTAGGTTTTTTTTCTTTTTCCTTTTCTTTTCTTTTCTTTTGAGAGAGCGAGAGAGTGTGAGGAGGGGGAAGGGCAGAGAGGGAGAAGCCGGTCCCCCAAGAGCAGGGAACCCAATGTGGTGCTGGATCCCAGGACCCTGAGATCGTGACCTGAGCCGAAGACAGAGGCTTAACTAACTGGGCCATCCAGGCGCCCCATGTGTTTCTAGTTTCTAGAAAGCCAAATAACAGATGAACAAATGGAATAAAACACATGCCATTTGGCTCCATATCTCTTTTTCCCAACTAAGTTACATATTCTTCCCTCAGAACAAAGTCTGACTTTTATGCATTTTTTAATCGCTTAAAGCGATTCCTGGGCACGTAGAAGACACACAAGTCCCGCGTTTGCCTTCAATTCTCAACGTGCGCTTGGCTTGGAGGGAGCAAGCTCTTCCCTGGTCGCACACTCCGGCCCGAGCGCCGAGCTGCTGTTCACCCTCCTGCCGCACGGGGGCGCCCTGGAAATGCCGCGCTGTGAGGACCAGCCGCTGGAGAGGCTCTTGGAGCTGGAGGGCCGAACTCCCACAATGCACCTTGTATCAACACGGCACTGGTGGCGGCTTCGAGGAGGGGCTGGGGCGCCCACCGGTCCGGCACGCAGCGCGAGGGCTATCGGGCGGGGCCCGGGTGTTGAGGGGCGACTGGCAGCCATGGCGGAGTCGGCGCCTACTCGGGTAAGGGTGCTCCCGGCACCGGTCGCGGGCGCGTTCGGGATGGCGGAGCTCCTGGCCGGGGCGGGGCTTCGAAGCTCGCACCCCTGTGGGGCTGGGGGTCCCGGGGCTCCCCGGGCTCCCCGGGCTGTTGCTAGCGAATACCGGCCTCCTCCCACGACCCCAGGTCACTGCCTTCCCCCTCTCCGGCTCCTTCTCCGTGGGGCCGGAGCCCCAGCGCCACACACCGTTGCGGAGAAACTTCTCCGAGGCTTGTTTTGGGTTTGGGGGGTTTTGGGGGTTTTGTTTTTTGTTTTTTTGAGAGTGCGCGCGAGAGAGCACGCGCACGAGCTGGGGGAGGGGCAGGGGGACAGATTTTTCTTTTTTTCTTCTGAGAGAGAGAAGAGCGAGCCGGGGGGCGGGGGGAGGGGCAGAGGGAGAAAGATTTTTTTTTAAGAGAGAGCGCAACAGGGAGGAGGGGGGAGAGAAATATATACATGTTATATTTGTATTTTTTTATATTTGTATATATTTTATATTTTTTAAGAGAGCAGGAGCGGTGGGGAAGAGGGGGAGGGAATTTTTTTAAGAGCTCGCTGTGGGGGGTGGTGTAGGGGCAGAAGGAGAGGGAGAATCTTTTCTTTTTTTGAGTGAGAGACGGGTTGGGGTGGAGAGGGGTGTTGAGGAGCGGGGTGGGGGTGGGGAGGAACGGGATTTAGGGGAGAGAGAAAATCTTAAGCAGGCTCCATTACCATCAGGGAGCCAGAAGCTGGGCTCCACCTCATGACCCTGAGATCATGACCAGAGCCGAAATCAAAATCAGTGGCTTAACAGACTGAGCCACGTAGCAGCTGGAAAATGTAAAGGATATACCAGGTAAAAGGAAAATTAGCCCAAATGTAAAGTCTGAAAATGTAAGAAAGTGTGATGACCCATGGAAACGGATAAATCTGAACATGTATCGATTGACTATAACGGGAATAATCTCTTGTGAGATTAAAAACAGGCAAATTAAAATACATGGCAGCATTGGGGTAAAAGTTAGGAAGAGGATATCAGAATTCTTTTGTTTCAAGGTTGTTAGAAGTATGCTTCCTGTAATATCTAGGATACTTGCTAAAACATTAGAAATGGCTGTAAAATTTAAAAGTTAGAAGGGGAAATAGAGTAAGGAAAAAATCACCTAAAAGAAGGCAAGAAAGACAACGCCAAAAAAGGGCAAAAATCAATAAAAATAGACCAACAATTACAATAAATGTAAATGGACTAAATGTTCAGTTAAAAGGCAAAGAGTTGTCACTATATGGTTTGTAAGAGGTACAACTAAAAGACAAAGCTACAGAAATGGTTGAACATAAAAGAATATGAAAACATACCAGACGAATCAAAAAAATTGGTTCATCTGTATTAATACTGCTAGAGATCGAGGCTACTACTATTTTTGTAATGGTGAGACTCATTTTATCAGCTTGATAAGACATTCTAGTATTTTGCATGTAATTATATAGACTCAAAATATATAAAGCAGATTAACAGAACTACAAGGAAAACTGGCGTGTTAGAAGACTGTAACAAAAACCTTAGTTTCTTTTAGGCAGAAAAAAAATTAAGGTGTGCTGTATCCAGTAGAACTTTCAGAGATTATGGAAATATTCTGCTTTTTACTGTTCAGTATAGTCACTAGAAATCTATGGCTATTAAGCACTTGAAATTTAGGTAGTGTGGCTGAGGAACAGAATTTTTAATTCAGTTTTAATTAATATGGGTTTAAATAGCCGTGTGTTTCTAGTGGCTTTTGGACAACACAGGTAAGATTTTTTTGTCCATATATCTGTCAATACATAATATCAGTGTATAGGCGTACCACACGTTGATTGAGCTTTGCTTTATTATACTTTGCAGATACTGTGCTTTCTTTCTTTTTCTTTCTTTTTTACAAGTTGAAAGTTTATAGCAACCCTGTGTCAAGTCTCAGCTGCCATTTTTCCAACAGCGTCTGCTCATTTTGTGTCTGTCACAATTTGATAATTCTCACATATTTTAAACCTTTTCCTTATTATTATATTTATTATGATGTTCTGTGACCCGTAATTATGCTTGCTAAAAACTCAGATGATGGTTAGCCTTTTTTTTCTTTTTTGCAATAAAATATTTTTAAATTATGGTATGTACATTTTTTTAGATATAATGCTATTGTTCACTTAATAAACTACAATGTAGTATAAATTTATATGCACTGGAAAACAAAAAAATTAATTTTACATGCTTTATTATGATACTTGCTTTATTGTGGTGTTCTGGAACCAAATTTGCAATATTTCTGAGGTATGCCTGTATAGAGAGATTAATGAATAAAAAGTGAAGAGAGCAAAAGAGCCCTTTTAGGGGCACCTGGATGGCTCAGTGGGTTAAGCCTCTGCCTTCAGCTCAGGTCATGGTCTTAGGGTCCTGGGACTGAGGTCCCTGCTTAGCAAGGAGTCTGCTTCCCCGCTTTCTCTGTCTACTTGTGATTTCTCTGTCAAATAAATAAAATCTTAAAAAAAAAAAATTCCTTTTAGAAATGAAAGTGCGTTCTGGCAGCTGACTGTAGTCTGGGACCTTAGGTTGGGCTGTTGAACAGAATATCTCCATATGCTTTTTCCATGTGGTTTAGGATTTTTCAGGTGTTTTCCACAGCCTGCCTGCCTGTGATTTGTTCCACTTGACATGGAGTGGAGCAGAGACAAACTGTTCCTCACAAACCCTTCTTGAATTGCAGATTCATGAGCAAAGTAGATGTTGTCCTAAGCCATTAAACACTGGGATTATTTGTTGTGTGGTAATCAGTGGAATATGTTAAAATATTGAAAGATACTAAAAATATCTTAAAAGAGGAGTGGCAAACTGTGTATGGGTATATTTATCTATGGATTTGATGTAGACAGAGTCTCTTAAGATACTTTTATGAGACTTTAAAAGATATTTATTTGAGAGAGACTGCACACATGTATGTGTTGAGCTAGTGAGAGGGGGAGAGGGAGAAGAAAAAGCAGGCTCCGCTCTGAGCAGGGAGCCTGAACAGGGCTTGATCTCAGGACCCTGGAATCATGACCTGAGCCAAAGACAGAGCCACCCAGGTGCCCCTTTGAGAACTTTCAAGTATGTAAAGAATACCAGCATCCACTATAGTTAAGATAATACTATCAAACAGGGAGGTGGGACTTGTCTTACCAAATATCAATAATTATTACTTTAAGGATATACCTTTTTTTTTAAGATTTTATTTATTTATTTGATAGAAGACACAGTGAGAGAGGGAACACAAGCATGGGGAGTGGGAGAGGGAGAAGCAGGCTCCCCGCTGAGCAGGGAGCCCGATGCAGGGCTTGATCCTAGGACCCTGGGATCATGACCTGAGCCAAAGGCAGACGCTTAATGACTGAGCCACCCAGGCGCCCCTCAATAATGATTTTTAAAAAACCTTTGGTTGTTAAAACTTTAATATTGGTAAGGCAATACAAAAAATACCCCATAGAACAAGACTAGAAATGCCAGAGACAGATTGCTGTGTATGAAAGCTTGTTTCATGACAGAGATCGCATTACAAATCTTCGGGTAAATTGATGGATTTTTCATCATATATTAGATCTGTTGATTTCCCATGTGAAAATTGAGCCCTGCACCACACAGAAACATCAGTTCTAGTTGAGTTGCTCAAATGTGAAAGCAAAACTATGGAGTGTTTAGAAGACAATATTCTGGATTATTGATATTTTTCTCACTTGACAGAAGTTCAAACCATAAAGGAATTGATCAAACTCAACTACATTAATTTTTTTATTAAAAAATAAAGTGAATTTTTGTTCTTTTAATTTTTTTTTTTATTTTTTAAAGATTTTTAAAAATTTATTCATTTGACAGAGAGAGATAGCCAGCCAGTGAGCGGGCAAATGCCGGTGCACACGAGCAGGGGGAGCGTTGGGGAGAGGGTTCCACTGAGCAAGGAACCCCATGCAGGGCTCAATCCCAGGACCCTGGGACCCTGACCTGAGCCGACCGAGCTGCCTAGGCGCCCCAATGAAGTGAATTTTTAAAATGAGGCACAAATAAGGAGGAGGTGTTTGCAACACATACAGTGTGGATAAAGAATAGTATCCAGAATTACCAGAGAAATTCTGAGATAGAAAGGAAGAAAGGGACCCCAAAAGATGAACAGATAAAAGACTTGAGCAGGTAGTTCACTGAAAGGTATTTGAATGGCCAATAAATATTTAGAAGATCCTTATCCTTGTTAGTAATCAAAGAACAAGTAGATGGAAATCATGATGACATTTCAGACTTCCTTGGAGGGACAAAATTTTAGTCTGACAGTTACAAGTGTTGACATAGTTAGGAAACATCCAGAATACTTAATACTTCTGACAGGAATGAAATTTGTACAACCACTTTAGAAAATATTTGGCATTATTTACTGAAGTTCAAGTTGTATATATACCCTATTAACCAACAATTCCTTCCTAGGACTATACCCTCAGGAAACTTGCCCATATGTACTAGCAGCCGTGCACAGTCCTGTTCGTTGTAGCACTACTTGTAATGACAAAGATGGGGGCAAATAAATAATGGACTGGAAAAGGAAGTTGTGGTATTGTCACAGCGAAATGTTACGCAGAAGTGAAAATTAATTATAGCCATCTGCAACAGTAGGGTGTTCTCAGGTGTTGTGGAATAACGATGCCATTTATGTAAGGTCCTAAGATTGGCAAAACTAAACATGTTTTGGGAAAAAAGCATTTGGTGAGAATATGAAAAAGACAATTTCTAGTGAAAAACCAAATTCAGGATCGTAGTTACATAGGCAGTCATACAGAGGACTTCAGAAGCAATATTTGATAACGGAGTGGTAGCTCATGGAGATTTGTCACCATTCCCTTCCATATCTTACGTATTATAGAAGTTGTTTTTTACTATTCAGTATTAAAAAGTCATAGTATCTCAGAGTTGGAAGTGACCTTAAATATTGTCTAGTTCACCTTAGATGCCACTTGAGAATGTTACTTATTTTGTATTTTACTCCAGCAGATTGAAGGTGTCTTAGCAACAGGGACCATGTCTTATACTTACTGGTGAAGGTTTCAGACTGTAGTGGCAGGCCCATTGTATTAGACTTGATCTGATAGTATGATAGGAGAGCCAACAGAACTGCCCCAGAAACTCCAGAAGTTTGGGGGTTGTAAGTGTACTTTTCGTATTTCTCACTGCAATCAGGGATACTCTTACATGTGGAATTTATGTAAAAAGAAAAATTATTTTAAAAATACATGTTTAGGGACGCCTGGGGTGGCTCAGTTGGTTGGACAACTGCCTTCGGCTCAGGTCATGATCCCGGGGTCCCGGGATCAAGTCCCACATCGGGCTCCCAGCTCCATGGGGAGTCTGCTTCTCCCTCTGACCTTCTCCTCGCTCATGTTCTCTCTCTCACTGTCTCTCTCTCAAATAAATAAATAAAATCTTAAAAAAAAATACATGTTTATTGAGGAAGTCAAACAAGCAATAGTTTACAAGGAATGATGAAAATCTCTCCCTCTCATTTCCCTGAGGTAAGTCCTGTTACCAGTTCAGTTTCACGAATGTATTCACAGACCTTTCTGTGGGCTGAAACACACAAAAACTCATGTATTTTCTCTTCTTTCAGAAAGTGGAATCATAATAAATATATTTCCCTAAAAGTTGAATTTTTAACCAGGATGGTATGATGAAAACTCTTCCAAACCATAATACAGGTCATTATTTTTAAGGTAGTATAGTGTCATTTTTGGTTGTGCCATAATTTATTTAACCATTCCTTTATGAATAAACCTGGAGATTATTTCCAAGCTTTGACTTTTCCAAAGAATATTACCAGTAATTGTCTTAATTTTTTATTTTGGATGTCAGTAAATAATGCCTTTTATTTTATAAAATAGATTCCTGGAAGTGAGATTGCTAGGTGAAAAGGTTTTTAGTGACTTTTATGAGATTGCCTTCCATAAAGTTTGTAGTATTTTTCATTCCTTCCAGGAATGTTAATAAAAGTGCCAGTTTTGGGGCACCTGGGTGGCTCAGTGGGCTAAAGCCTCTGCCTTCGGCTCAGGTTGTGATCCCAGGGTCCTGGGATCGAGCCCCTCGGCCTGCCTCTCTGCCTCCTTGTGATCTCTGTCTGTCAAATAAATAAAATCTTAAAAAAAAAAAATGCCAGTTTTATATCCTACTCATCTCTGTAGTTCCTTATCCCTCTTTCAAGTGGGGCAGCTTGGTGGGTGAAAAGCGGTTTTCCTTGGTTGTATTTGTGCTCCCAACTGCTTCTTGGACAGCCTGCATTTCTGTTCTCATAATTACTTACAGTTTGCAGGTTTATTTGGGGTTATTTTTTTTCTTTCCATTTTATACTTTGTTTATAAATATCCTCTCCCCATTTGTTTTTTTTACACTTTGTTTATGGCATCTTTCCTGGCAGCTAACATTTTCTTCTTTCTTGATACTAAGCCGTGCTTACTGAGATAATTCACCTACAGCAACATTCACTCATTCACACAGTTGGGCTAGTTTTGATAAATGTGTGCCATGATCAGACTACCAAAACACAGAATATTTCCATCATCCCAGAAAGCTTTTCTTTGCATTCAGTCTTCCCCCACCCCCAGCTCCTGGCAAACACTGATCTGGTTTGGTTTTTTGTTTTTTAAGATTTTATTTATATATTTGAGAGAGAAAGGGAGCACACAAACAGGGAGAGGCAGAGGCAGACTCCTAGCGGAATAGGGAGCCAGACATGGGGCTCGATTCCAGGACTTTGGGATCATGACTTTAGCTGAAGGCAGACTCTTAACCATCTGAGCTACCCAGGTGCCCCCACTAATCTGTTTTCTGTCCCTAGAGTTTTGCCTTGCCTGAGTGTCATGCAAATGGAATAGAGTAGACGGCATTTTGTGTCTGGCTTCTTCGACAGCATAATTTGGGGATCGATATTGTTAGATGTATCAGTAATTTTTTCCCTTTTTATTGCCAATGTAACATGCTTAACACATTAATTATTACTATGTTAATAATGTAACAGTATTTTATTGTATGGCGTATTAATACCCTTAAGGCTGCTATAATAAAGTACTGCAAATTGAGGGGCTCACACACCAGAAGTGTACTGTCCTGCAGTTCTAGAGGCTGGAAGTCTGAAATCAGCGTGTCCTCAGACATGATGCCTTCTGAGGGCCACAACGGAGAATCTCTTTCAGGCTTCTCTCATAGCTCCTGATGGCCCCACGCATTTTCTTGGCTTGTGGCAGCAGAACTCCGACCTCTGCCTCTGTTGTCACGTAGCTGTCTTTTCCCCGTGTGTCTTCATATAGTCTGCACTAAGTACACATCTGTCTCTGTCCAGATCTCTCCCCTATTTTATTTTATTTTTTAAGAGATTTTATTTATTTATTTGACGAGAGAGTGCACAAGTATGGGAGGCAGCAGGCAGAGGGAGAGGGAGAAGCAGGACCCCGCTGAGCAGGACCCGGGGACAGTGGGACCCTGGGATCATGACCTGAGCTGAAGGCAGCAGATTAACTGACCGAGCTGCGCAAGCCCCAGGTGCCCCTCTCCCCTATTTTATAAGGACACCAAATCGTGTTTGATTAGAGCCCATCTGATGACCTCATTGAGCTTGATTACCTCTGTAAAGATTCTTCTCCAGATAAGATCACATTCTGAGGTCCTAGGGGTTGGGACTTCAACATATCTTTTTGGGAAAAGAAAATTCAACCTGTAACATACGGATGGACTGTGGTCGGTTTATTGAATCACCAGTCAGTGGACATTTGAATTGTTTCCATCTCAATAGGTAGTTCAAAACAGAAGAAGCAGCTTGATTTCACACCTCTTTTCTGCCTTTTACTTAGTGCTCAGATCCTGACCCACCTTCCTGTGCGAAGCAAGCAACAAAATGCTGAGCCGCAGAAAGGCAGGAGGCAGCTCTGAAGAGCTAGAGATGAGTGACTGAAAGTGAAAAGCAAAACATGGGATAAAGGGAGTCTGTCCAGCAGTCTGACGTTCTGTCTTGTTTCGTTTGTAGTTACTGACAGAGAGAGACCCAGGGAGCACAAGCAGTGAGAGCGGGACAGGGATGATCTTTTACATGAGACTTTTATTTAAATCCTTCTTCGGGGGGACAGTTAAGCTTTAAACCCACGTGTTTGGTAATGAACTGAGTTGAGTCACTGGAATAGGTCATGGCCAAGCTTAGGTGTTCATTTACATGCCACTTGGGTTCGTTTTGTCCCATTTCTCCAGACACTAAGTCCCGGCCCCAGCACTTCTTTCAGAACTGGTTCCTCTTAGTGTCTTTTTTTTTTTTTTTTAATTAATATATGATGTATTATTTGCCCCAGGGGTACAGGTACGTGAATCGTCAGGCTTACACACTTCATGGCACTCACCATAGCCCATGCCGTCCCCAATGTCCATCACCCAACTTAGTGTCTATTCTTGTGGATAGAGAAGCGGCTTTGAAGAAAGTGTATGCCATATAAAATCGTGAAGCTTTGTGAACATGCAGTGGTGCTTCAGGGTCAGAGGAAACTGAGGACACACACCACCCCCCCATGGTGGCTTTCGTAATGTTGAGCTTCAGCGGTAGTGATTTCCCTCCTCAGGGCTGGATCATAAAAAATGAGCTGTGTAAGGAAATGTCAGCGGGCTTCGTCAAATCATGTCCGTAAATATTTACGAAGGATGTAGTTGGGGATGCCCGAGTGGCTCAGTCGGTTAGGCATCTGGCTTCGGCTCAGGTCATGATTCTGGGATCCTGGGATCCAGCCCCACGTTGGACTCCTTGCTCAGTGGGGAACCTGCTTTTCCCTCTGCCTGCCTCACCCCCCGCTTATGGCTTGCTGTCTCGCTCGCTCTCTCGGACAAAAAAATAAAATCTAAAAAAAATTTAGTTGGTGTTATTCACTGTACTAGGTGCTTGGGTGCAAAGGTAAATGAGTTGAGCTTTATTGGTCTTGCTGAGTAATTGTGTCTTGGTCATCTTAGAGACTGTGCCGGGTGTGAAGGGCGGGTAATAAGACATGTACAGTATTATTTTAACTTTGGAAAACCAGTTAAATGATTAAAAAAAAAGATCAAAATTCTAACAGGTTATTTCTGAATGGTTGTATTTTACATAACTTTTCTTTGTACTTTTCAGTGTTATAATGTACATGTATGTGTAATCTACAGTAAAAGAGTGTAAAAGAGCATACTTTTGGGGCGCCTGGGTGGCTTTAGTCATTGAGCGTCTACCTTTGGCTCAGGTCATGATCCCAGGGTTCTGGGATTGAGCCCCAGGTTGGGCTCTCTGCTCGGCGGGAAGCCTGCTTCTCTTCTCTCCTGCTCACCTTGCATGTATTCCTGCTCTGTCTCTCTCTCTGTCAAATAAATAAAGTCTTTAAAAAAAAAAGGTAGAAACTAAGTAGCTGTAATACTCTTGGACCCACTGGACGCATTGTTTTCTTTACTTGATGTTTGGAAGTGACACTGACTGGCCCTGTGTCGGATTCTTCATTCAGCACAGGAGGAAACGCCGCCCCACACCTTTGACCTCTTCCACACCTCCCCCACAAGCGACAGAGAAAAGCTCTTACTTGCAGACCACAGAGCTCTCTCTCTGGACTGTGGTGGCCGCCATTCAGGCCGTGGAGAAGAAGATGGAGTCCCAGGCCGCCCGGCTACAGAGCCTAGAGGGGCGGACAGGGACGGCCGAGAAGAAGCTGGCGGACTGCGAGAAGACGGCCGTGGAGTTCGGGAACCAGCTGGAGGGCAAGTGGGCCGTGCTGGGGACCCTGCTGCAGGAGTACGGGCTGCTGCAGAGGCGGCTGGAGAACATGGAGAACCTGCTGAGGAGCAGCAACTTCTGGGTCCTGAGGCTGCCCCCGGGCAGCAGTGGAGAGGGGCCCAAGGTAGATCTCTTGGGAATTAAGAGTTAGCCTAGGGCGCCTGGGTGGCTCAGTCGTTAAGCGTCTGCCTTCGGCTCAGGTCATGATCCCAGGGTCCTGGGATTGAGACCCACATTTGGGCTCTCAGCTTGTGTACCCTCTCTCACTGTGTCTCTCTCTCTCTCTGTGTCAGATAAGTAAATAAAATCTTTTTTTTTTAAAGCCCGAATGGGGAGCCCTACCCTTTATTATTTAAGATTCAAGTTGCTGGCTTTGCTTTTGTGGCTGTGACAGGAGGCACTCATGCTACGATATTTGAATTTCAGGTGTCCAGGTCACTTGAAAGCGATGGAGTCTGTTTCTCAGAGCAGGAGTGGGGAAATCTGGAGGACTGGCAGAAGGAGCTCTACAGAAACGTGATGAAGAGCAACTACGAGACTCTGGTCTCTCTGAGTAAGTAGCACGTTCGTCCCGAGAATTCTCTTGCAGACGTCTGCACATCCCTGGCCCAGTAGCGCGGGGCTCAGACCACACCCTTGACTAGTTGGTTTTGGCTCCTCTCGGTCTGGAGGGAAATGGGTAGGGGGATAGGTAGGTGGTGATGGGCATTAAGGAGGGCACTTGTGATGAGCCCTGGGTGTCCTATGCAAGTGATAAATCACTAAATTCTATTCCTGAAAACAATATTACAGTATACGTTCACTAACTAGAATTTAAAGTTTTGTTTTGTTTTTTAAAGATTTTATTTATTTATTTGACAGAGATCACAAGCAGGCAGAGAGGCAGGCAGAGAGAGAGGGGGAAGCAGGTTCTCTGCTGAGCAGACAGCCCAATGTGGGGCTCGATCCCAGGACCCTGGGATCGTGACCTGAGCCAAAGGCAGAGGCTTTAATCCACTGAGCCACCCAGGCGCCCCCTAACTAGAATTTAAATAAAAATTTGAAAAATAAGAAAAAAAGAAATGGGAGTCTTTAGGTCCTCGGTTCATGAAGACTTGGAAAGGTCTTAGTGTTGTGCATTTTGTATTTCTTTTCTATGGTCACATAGTTCATTATAAGATTTATTAAAGGATGTCATCATTATAGGGTAATGTGTATTGTAGTGTTATGTGAGCAGGGTTCCTCATCCGGTTTTTAATACTTAAAACTGTTTGACAAGAAATCCTTTTGTTATCTGAGATGAGGCAGGCAGTACAGGTTAACCAAAAAATTTTTCTTGGCCTTGGGTGGAATTACATTCAGTCCCTGTGAGCTCAGTTTTTGTTTTTTACTTTATTTTTGTGTGTGTGTGTTAATTAGAAGTGCTGGTTAATAGATATACATCTTTGGGGTGCCTGGGTGGCTGTGTTGGTTAAGCAACTGCCTTTGGCTCAGGTCATGATCCTGGAGTCCCTGGATCAAGACCCATTATCAGGCTCCCTGCTCAGTGGGGAGTCTGCTTCTCCCTCTGCCCTCTCCCCTCTCATGCTCTCTCTTTCATTTTCTCTTTCTCTCAAATAAATAAAATCTTTTAAAAATAGATATACATCTTTATAAAATATTAGTTATTAGTAAGTAGATTTTGGTAGAGTTTTTTTTCTTTTTTTAAGATTTTATTTATTTATTGGAGAGAGAGCGAACATGGGGAAGAACAGAGAGAGGGATAAGCAGACTGCTCAGAGCCTGACGTGGGGCTCGACCCCACAATCCTGAGACCATGATCTGAGCCAAAACTAAGAGTGGACACTCAGCCGACTGAGCCACCCAGGCACCTCCAACAAAATCTTTTAAAACTGAGCTTCATGGAGGACTGTCAAAAAGGCCAGTGTGACTGCAGCAGAGAGGGAGAGAGCAGAAGGGGTGGAGGGGAGTGTGTGCCCTGGGCCGAGTTCTGTGCTCTGCTCGTGGCGGTTTCCTTGTCTGTCCCAGCTGGGGATATGGTGCCCACCTCACCTTGCAGTGTGTCAGCATGGACGAAATTAAATACGCTGAAAAGAAGCAGCCCTTGAGACCGTGTGCACGTGAGGGCAGGGTGGTCGGGGAAGGGGAGTGGGCTGGGGAGCCTGAGTGCCGGAAACGCAGTGGCTAAGGAAGGACCGCTGGAGGCAGCAGCTGACTGAATAGATTTCTCGAATCGGCTCGAATTTTCCAGTCATCTCAAGCTGCCACTGGCGGGGAAGTGGGAAGAACAGTAGCTTTTTAATCTTTGGACCTTGTAATATCAACCCCTGACACTGGTCACCTTGTTCATCGGCACCTGCACAGTGCGCGGTGAGCTTGTACCGTCTGCTGGGCTCACACTGTGCCTATTCCAAACCAGAGGTCCTTGGCCAGCCAGAAGAAGAAGTGGAATTGGGTGCAGGGATGCTGGGCGACTTGGAGGAGGAAGGCCCTGGTGATGTCCACCCAGGTGAGTGGATCCAGAATATTCCATCCCTGCACTCCCTGTGGCCTATAGTGAGCTTTCCCACGGCCAAACTACTGAATGCTGGTTGTCAGCAGCCTATCTGGTATTACTTATTTTAGATTTCTTTGTGAGTTTCATGAGTTCACCTAACATCTCTGTGTCTTCATTTCTTACCACTGGGGAGACCGTATGTGTTGTGATGGATCCTGCTTCACATCTGCGCTCCCGTACAGAGCAGAGCAGTAGCTCAAGTGAAAACCCGCTGGAGACTGAGGATAGGGTTGGTCAGATCGTAGGAGTGAAGCCTGGGGTGAGAGGCAGGCAGAGCATTTATAAGCCAGGTATGGGGAGGGGGGAGATGTGCAGGAAGACTGGGGCTGGATGCGTGAATATTTAAACTTTAGGTTTAAGGGTGGTTTTGTTTTTTATTTTAATTGTTCATGTTTATTATTTTGAACTGTTAAATTAGTATAGTTATAGTATATTTTGCCATGTTTTTACAGGAATTGAATACAGATTTATGGACAAGCTTAGAGAACTGTTATTTATAACATTGTCCTAAAAAAAAATGGGTTTAGTTTTTCTGATCTTAGAACCCAGTCTCCTTCTCCAAATTGTCCTAATGCCCTTATCGTGGGGTGCTTTGATTAGAGCTCTTGTGAAACTCACAGGTGTTTGTTTAGCTCTGAAGAAACTGAAAGTGCTAGAACGTGATCTTTCTTGTTGGTCGTCTTTCTCTTGGCAGCAGGAGGGGTGATGATCAAGCCGGAGATCCAGTGCGCTCAGGAAGGCTCTGCGGGTCTTCGTGGAGAGTTCTCGGGCATTGCCAAAGAGCAGGCTTTCCTGAGCCCAGAGAATACTGAACTCTGGGGTGGTCAGGGTGGTTCTGTCCTCTTGGAGTCCGGCCCCAGGGACGCTACTCTGGAGGATCCCATTGAGGGAAGTAGAGACCCTAGCGGTGGCAGAACTCTGAGCTGCCTCCCGAAGCCGAAGCCCAGTAGGCAGGTGCAGCTGGGTCAGGAATGCGGGCCGGGCCTAAAGCTGAAAAGGGACGCTTCTGGCCCCTATGAATGCTCCGAGTGCGAGGTCAGCTTCCACTATGAGCAGCAGCTCGCTGCGCACCTGCAGACCCACTCGGGGTGGGGGCCTTACGCAGCCTCAGAGCCCGAGGAGAGCCGTAGACCCAGGCCGCAGCTGAAGCCCCCGTCCAAGAGGGCGAGGCTGCACCAGTGCGACGTGTGCCTGAGGAGCTTCAGCTGCAGGGTGAGCCTCGTGACCCACCAGCGCTGCCACGTGCAGGAGGGGCCCAGTGCTGGCCGCCGTGTCCAGGAGAGGTTCTCGCCCAACAGCCTGGTGGCGCTGCCTGGCCACATCCCTTGGAGGAAAAGCCGGAGTTCCCTCATCTGTGGTTACTGTGGCAAGAGCTTCAGCCATCCGTCGGATTTGGTGCGGCACCAGCGCATCCACACGGGCGAACGGCCCTACAGCTGCTCCGAGTGCGAGAAGAGCTTTGTCCAGAAGCAGCACCTTCTGCAGCACCAGAAGATCCACCAGCGGGAGCGGGGCGGGCTGGCCCTGGAGCCCGGGAGGCCCAATGGCCTGCTTTAAGGGTGCCAGCCCCTTGTCCGTCCAGGTGGGGGGGGAGCAGAAGGGGCTGGCATTGGTCCCCCCCGAAGAGACACTGCACAGTCAGGGACTGACTGCTTCCTGAGGAGAGCCCTTCCGTTGGCCAAGCACCAGGCCAAGCCCAGAGGCTGTCCTGGAAACTGTGGAAGAGAGGAGTCCGGGGCCGCTCCTCTCCCTGCTATCTCTACCCTGCTGTGGAGCTTGTTGTTTCTGGCACCTGCAGGACTCTGGTTTTCCCGTCGGGGCTGCTGTTTGTGGGCTGCGGTTGGCTCTCTGACCCTGCGGGCCCTCGTGGCTGGTTCCAGGTCGTGTGCCAGCATTTCAGGTCTTCCCAGAGGTTGGGTCGGCCAGTGGGGCGAGCAGGTGTATGGAGGAGTTGTGGGACACGCCCCCTTCTCTCTCCTCTTTTGTAGTGTCTTTGTTAAAAACACGGAGAAGAAATAATTTAAATGACTGCTTACCCTGTTCTGAGGAAACTTTTTTGGAATTAGATTTTAGTTGATTTAAAAATACACAGTCCGACACTTGTTTTTTTAAATTTCCAGCATTGTAGAAGTCGTTCCTAACATGGGGACTGGCCCTGCCCTCTACGAGGGATTTGTTTATGGGGCTCTTTTAGCCCATCCACACTTAGTTCAGAAATCGGGGGCAGAGTGCTGAGCTCCTTCTTCTGGGGGTCCTTGCTCACGTGGGTGACCGAATCTAGAGGAGCGAGAGGAGGAAAGTGGGGAGACCTCACCGCCCCTGCTGAGAAGGAAGAGCCCGGGGACGCAGCTGAGAGCGCGCTGCTGCTGCTGCTGCTCGGGAGCCCAGGTTTCTCACCAGAACCTTCCTCTTCCGTCCTAGTCCTCGCTGGGTCCTGCCACCGCCCAGGGCAGAAGACTGTTTGTTACTTACAGTTGTCTGACTTGTTCCCGTGGGTGTTGGAGTTTGTTCTTATTACACCAGTTGTTTCTCGGGGTTGTGTAGATCACACATTTTCCAAATTAGTTCTGGGATTGACTATTCCAGAGGTGGTGGAGAAAACGCACAAAAATGCTTGTTTCTCAGGAGTGTTGAATGCCTGCCCCGCTGTTGTTTGGGGAGATGGGAGTGGGCTCCTGGGTCCTATGTGAATGTCCCCTTTGACGATTTATAGTTGCTTAGAATAAAACTTGGCTACTAGCCAAAAAAAAAAAAAGCTCATGTTGGATATTTTTCTCCCTTTGTTAGGAATACCAGGGTGGAGGAGGTGGCTGATGGGGAGCAGTGACAGAGGCCTGAGGTCCCAGGCTGACGTGCATTGTTACTTAAATGTAGAACAGATGAGCAGAGAGCATGTGTGAGAGTAGTCCTGGGACCCTGTGTGTGGTGGTCGAGGGCTGCAGGCGGTCTGGCTGTTGGTTGTTGGAGATGGTGGGAAGACGGAGCGGGTGAGCTACGGTGGGTGCACCGGGGACTCCCGAGTAGGCCTTAGGGATATTGGCTTAGAGAAACATACAGTGCCGGGTAGGAGGATGGAAGCGATTGATTGAGATCTATGTCAGTACTATATATGTACAGTCAAAAAGTCATGTACACAAACCAAAACACTGGGCAAGAAAGAACACATAGAAACCCAAAGTTACATCTTGAAGGCCTTATAGTTGCTTGTGGGAGCAGTGAGTGGGATATGGGAATAAAAAGGAATAAGTAAATAGATAAAAATAAACTTGGGTCGCTGTAACGAATGGGATGGTCTTGGTGGAGCAACTGAACGTGGAGGGAAGTCTTGGGCGGGTGCCGTGCTCAGCTGAGGTGTCAGCTGCACTAGATGTGGGAAACCTAAGGAGCTACTCTCCTGAATTCCTTCTGTGGTCTCCTACCCTCAAGCTTTTGCCTCAGATTCCCCTATACCCCATCCTTATTTTTACGTCCTGACGGAGTGATATGTGTGTATGTGTGTGTCTGTGTGTATTTAGAGAGCATGAGTGGGGCGAGGACCCAAGGAAGAGGGAGAAGGACTCTGAAGCTGACACCATGCCCAGCATGGAGCCCACCCCAGGGCTCATCTCATGGCCTGAGCCAAAACCAAGAGCCGGATGCCCCGCCGACTGAGCCCTGCAGGCGCCCCCGCCCTCACCCCCCAGTTGAGTGTTTTACTGTGTCCCGTCTGTCTTGCATTGTGGGGAGAGAAAGTTACTGGCTAGGATTCTGGTTCTCTGGCAGTGTTGTTTTCCTTGAGGCAGGAGGATAATTGCATTAGGCAGGTGGGCAGTAATAACGGCTAGTACTGAGCACTCTGCAAGGGATTCTTTTTATTTTTATTTATTTATTTTTAAAAGATTTTATTTATTTATTTGACAGAGATTACAAGTAGGCAGAGAGGCAGGTGGGTGGTGGGGGTGGAAAGCAGTTTCTCAGCTGAGCTGAGAGCCCGATGCGGGGCTCAGTCCCAGGACCCCGGGATCATGACCTGAGCCGAAGGCAGAGGCTTTAACCCACTGAGCCACCCAGGTGCCCCACAAGGGATTCTTTTCAAAATGACCTCATACAGCCCTATGTGGTGGGTATGATTATACTGTCTCACACATGAGATGTGGGAAGCATTCTGAGAAGTGAAGGAGCGGGCGGAGGCAGCTGCAAACCCAGGCCGTCTTGCTTCAGATCCCGCACACTCAGCCATGGGCGCTGTTGCTTCTGCTTGACCGCAATCAGGCACTTCGGGTCCGGCTGGATTCTGAGTCCTTGTTTCATAGAGTGTGGACCCTGCGCCAGCAGCATCGGCATATCTTGGGAGCCTGGTGGAAATGCAGATTCAGACTCACTGAATCTGAAGAGTTTTTTAAAGATTTATTTTTTATTTTTTAATTTTTTTAAAGATTTTATTTATTTATTTGACAGAGATCACAAGTAGGCAGAGAGGCAGGTGGGTGGGGGGGAGGAGGAAGCAGCCTCCCTAAGCAGAGAGCCCGATGCTGGGCTCAATCCCAGGACCCTGGGATCATGACCTGAGCCGAAGGCAGAGGCTTTAACCCACTGAGCCACCCAGGCGCCTCTAAAGATTTTATTTGAGAGAGAGCATGTGCGAGTGAGAGGAGCAGAGGAAGAAGCAGACTCCGCCTGAGCAAGGAGCCCAATGTGGGGCTCAATCCCAGGACCCTGGGACCATGACCTGAGCCAAAGGCAGACGCTTAACCACCTGAGCCACCCAGGTCCCCCAGAATCTAGAGATTTTAACCAGATCTCCAGGTCAATCTCTGTACAAAGAAATACCTTCTTGAGAGAGAACAAAATATCAACTTCTTTCTGCTTCAAATGTCTATCAAAAGTCAGCTCTGGGGGCGCCTGGGTGGCTCACTGGGTTGTGCCTCTGCCTTCAGCTCAGTTCATGGTCTCTCAGTCCTGGGATCGAGCACCGCATCGGGCTCTCTGCTTCACGGGGAGCCTGCTTCCCCCTCTCTCTCTGCCTGCCTCTCGGCCTACTTGTGATCTCTGTCAAATAAATTAAAAAAAAAAAAAAAAAAAAGCTCTGTTAGGTGCTGAGAAGGAAACAGGAAATGGAGCTGTCTGAAGGACACGGATGATCAGGTTAGAAAGATTAAATCAGGGGCACCTGGGTGGCTCAGTGGGTTAAAGCCTCTGCCTTTGGTTCAGCTCCGGTCATGATCCCAGGGTCCTGGGATTGAGCCTCACATCGGGCTCTCTGCTTAGGGAGGCTGCTTCCTCCTCCCCCTCCCCCCCCGCCTGCCTCTCTGCCTACTTGTGATCTCTGCCTGTCAAATAAAAATTTTTAAAAAAATGATTAAATCAACACATGAGGAAGAATTAAGTACCAAACATTAGTGACTCTAATCTTCCTATTGCTCCAGGTAGGGTCCTGATCATTGCCCACTGAAACCCTCCAAGAACCCAACTGCTCTTCTACCCTTAACCACATCCCTTTTTGCTAGCAGAGTTAATGTCCTGGCACGCGAATTGGACATGGGCTTTCCTCTAAGACTCATGAGGATGTGACTGGCTACTGGTAAAGAGCGAGCTTTTTAGCATAGAACTTACACTTTGACAAACCTAACCCGCTCGGAATTTCTTCATCTTTCACTTTAAATTATCTGTGCTGCTGCCATGTTGGGCTTCCAGCCATTTAGTGAATAAGCCATGCTGTCCATTTTCTAGGAATTCCCATCTCTGTGAACCAAAGTCTGTTTTTTTTTTTTTTTTTTTAAGTTTTTATTTGACAGAAACACGGTGAGAGAGGGAGCACAGGCAGTTGGAGTGGGAGAGGGAGAAGCAGGCTTCCTGCGGAGCAGGGGACCTGATTCGGGGCCCAATCCCAGGAACCTGAGATCATGACCTGAGCCGAAGGCAGACACTTAACGACTGAGCCACCCAGGTGCCCCGCCCCAAATTCTCACTGCTGAGTTTATAAGCCCCCTTCTATGAAAGCCTCCCTCATTTGTCTTTTTTAGTCAACATACCTACATATCAGAGGTCCCTGGGTGGCTCAGTGGGTTAAGCCTCTGCCTTCTGCTCAGGTCATGATCCCGGGGTCCTGGGATGGAGCCCCGCATCAGGCTCCCTGTTCAGCAGGGAGCCTGCTTCTCCCCGCTCTCTGCCTGCCTCTCTGCCTACTTGTGATCTCTCTCTCTCTGTCAAATAGATAAAATCTTTAAAATATATAGATGAGGGGTGCCTGGGTGGCTCAGCGGGTTAAAGCCTCTGCCTTCAGCTCAGGTCATGATCCCAGGGTTCTGGGATCGAGCCCCATATGGGGCTTTCTGCTCCGCGGGGAGCCTGCTTCCTCCTCTCTCTCTGCCTGCCTCTCTGCCTACTTGTGATTTCTGTCTGTCAAATAAATAAATAAAATCTTTAAAAAAATAAGATAAAATATATAGATGAATAAATAAAGATGTCAATTCCTTAAAAAAAAAAAAAACACCTGATAGATACCTAGGCACTGTTTTAAATACTTGGTGTAGTAAGTGTACAAAGCAGATCTTTGCCCTAGTTAAATTTATATTCTATCAAAATCTGTCTCCTCCCTTGCTGCACGTTTGTATAAACCATTCCCAGACTAGCGCAAGATTCCATTCTGTGTGCGTTCACGCACAAGTCTCTGAGTAGCCCCCACGTGCAAGGTCCGTGGAGGTGTGTACGGTTAAATCTGAGATCTTGCTCTTGGGTTTTTAGGCCGTTAAGGGAATCTAATTCAATTAGAAAATTACATGTCCCGAGTGAGGCTAAAAAAAAGGTCGAAATTCAGAGAACAATTACGTTTAGTTGTGAGGTGTTGGGGAAGACTAAGAGAGGTGACTTTTGAACTGGATCTTTAAGGGTGGGAAGAAGGACACTGTAGTTGGAGCTACAAGAGGAAGAGAGAAGACACTCTGGCTATATACACGTAATTCATTTGATTTGGCTGAAGGTTAGGATGTGAGAAGGGGGGGTAATGGGTGATGTGGTTGGAAAGATGGGTTGGGATCAGGCTAAGGAGTTTGGATTTTATTGAGTTAGTAATGGGGAGCCAAGACTTTGAGCAAAAGGGTGACCTGATTCTAGCTGTGATTTAGGAACATTAATGAGAGTTCTATCATGTGGGTTTTTTGGTTTGCTTTTGGTTGGGGCTAGGGGATGTTAGGTTTCTAAATGAGACCCACAAGAGCCAATGAGGGCCCTACTGGGAGCAGCTGCCATGGGAAAAGAGCCATGGGCAAGGCTGGATGGACAAGACCACCAAGGCAGAATCAACAGGATGTGATGATTTTCGTACAGGGACCAGACTCCACAGCTCTGCACACTGGGGCTTTGCACGTACTCACCATATTTGTTGAATGAACATGTATCATGGGTATTCACAGCTCAGTATTGTCTGAACTCGGGAAAGCTCCTTGGAGGAAGGGGGACTTGGTTATACTTCTGGTCTTTCTCTGCTAAGACTTCCCTTCCTAATGCTTCCGAATCTAACTTACATGCCTGGAGATTGGGGGAGGGGTGTCCTACGCATTCTCCCTTCAAGCTGCCCTGTCTCTTGGCTGGGATGTGCTGGTGGGGACACCAGTACCTTAGCATCTTGAACCCACTTGAGTGGCCCTAGATGGTGGTTCATGGGCCCTCGACTAATGACGACACCCCCTTCTGCAGGAGAGGCATGGTGATGGGCTGCTTCAGTGGCCTGTGCCTTCGTGGAGCCACCCTTGTTCCTCCAGGTTCTGCGCCTTCACTTTGGAAATGCAGTGTCAGCTCCCTGGGAGGTATTCAGGCTCGGGAGGTCTCACCCAGAAAAAGAATAAACACAGGAAACCTTAGTAAATAAGGATGGAGGTAATTGTAGTTTATATTTGAGCTATACCGGGCTGGTCTGCTCAGCAAGCCACATTATGGGGTAAAGATTTTGCGCTTTTTGTTTAAAATATTTATAAAATGAGAGCATGGAAATGGGAGGCAGCTGTAGGAACCTGATAAACACAGTGTTTCTCACAGCGCGATCACCATGCCAGAAGAATCAGCAGCACCTTCGAACTAGTCAGAAGTCCCCAAGTTCTGGCCACCGCCACCCCTCCAGCCTCAGACCTGGACGCTCTGATACAGGTGCCCAGCAGTCTGTGTTGTAACCAGCACACCAGGAAGCGTGACGCACACTCAAATCTGAGTACCACTGACTTACAGAAACTTTCTAAAAATCCAAGACAGGTAGCGAAAATTAGAGCGCTCTTCCCTGAACAGAGCTTATTAAATACTAGTGTTTTCTCCCTCTCCCATCCATTTTCCAGACTCTCTGCAATGGGCATTGAATCTTACAAGCTCACAACTTACCAGTATTATTTATTTATTTGATAGAGAGAGATGACAAGTAGGCAGAGAGGCAGGCAGAGAGAGGGGGGAAGCAGGCTCCCCGCTGAGCAGAGTCCGATGTGGGGCTCGATCCCAGGACCCCAAGATCATGATCTGAGCCAAAGGCAGAGGCTTTAACCCACTGAGCCACCCAGGCGCCCCAGCTTACCAGTATTTTATAATCCTTAATATTTTGGTCTGATCAACCCCCCTGAGAGCCTAAGGATGCTCTTAATGCTTTCAGCACACATTTGTAAGTTATTAGGTTGGGTTATTTCAACAGAGATCCCCACAATGAATGATCTACATATTGATTGTATTTCCTAAACTTCCTAAGCTTGCCCTAAAGTCTAGGGGCGCACCTTACTCAGAGAAGTTATCAGTTTCTTTCTTATATGTCAGCTGACCATGCCTTTGCTTGGATCAAAAATATGGGCAAATAATTTTCTCCCCTTCCTCCAAAAAGAGAAAATACTAAAAAGACCTGCAGAATAATTTACTCTGGGAAGAGTTTATAGGCTCTAGGCTCTGAGACTAAGACGAACGGGAAATGTGGGAAAGATAGAAGATAAAGCTTAAACTGCATATAGCACGTTTTACATTATGTTTAGTGGTTAACTCTGGTTTTCCAAAATAAGTCTCTTGGGTTACAGATCAGGAAGATGGGTCCCAGCTTGAGTGGTTTATTAGAGAAGTGTGAGGGTCCGAATTAAGTGTTGGATTATTCTTGCTGTACTCCCCGCCTGGAGCCGAAGCTACAGAAGACCCCCGCCTGGTGGCTGACGGGCAGGTGAAGACTGAGCCTTCTAAGCCTCCAGGGGACTCTGCGAAGCATCCCTGAGCAGAGTGTCTGCTGGGGAAGTAGGTCCCCTGGGAAGGAGGAGGAGACGCAGGATTCCCAAAAGGGGATTTGGGGAAGGGAGAGAGATATATTTTTTTTTTGTTTTTAATGAAATAAATTTTTCTTGAGACTATTTGTTCTGGAAAACCAAACAAGTTTTTTTTTTTAATTAATTAGTGATTTTATTTATTTGAGAGAGAGATGGCAAGAGAGCGCAAGCAGGGAGGAGAGGAAGAAGCAGGCTGGATGTGGGGCTCCATCCTAGGACCCTGAGATCACGACCTGAGCCGAAGGCAGCCACTGAACAGACTGAGTCCCCCAGGCGCGCAACAAGTAGTTCTAAAATCTGTCCCACCCCACCCCCCACCCCCGCCAGGCGCAACGTGTATACCCACACCGAGTCACTTGGGTCCTTCAGAGGCGGTTCGGCGGGAAAGCTACTTCGGATTCCCCGGCAAGGCCAGCCCTTCCCCGCCCCGACACGGGAACGCCCACGTTTTCTTAGCGTCCTGCACAGCTGCTTCTTAGCTCCCTGACTCGATTCTCCCAAGTGGGACGCTGGGGCCCAAGCGTCCTGGAGGGGAGCTAGGGGCCACGCCTGGGCCCCCCCGAGCTGCCCCTGCACGGGGCCTGCGGGGAGCCCGCGCCGGCGTCCACTCCCGCGGCCCAGGCCAGGGTGGGCGGGCGGCCTCGGTACCCTGGACCCCCGAGGCCGCGAGGGCCGGCGGGCGCGCGCGGAAGGCCGCGGGCCGCGGACGTGCGGTCCTTCGGGCTGCAGGGGGCGCTGTGCGCACCCTCGTGCCCGGCCGCGAGCGCAGCTCTTGTTTAAAGGGCCGACGGGGCACGTGGCTCGGACGCAGCTCGCGGCCGCCCGGCAGCAGCTCCGAGGCTGGGCGGCTCCGCTCCGCCTCCGTCGCCGCCTGCGCGCTGCGCCAGGCCCGCCAGGCCAGGCCGAGGACAGCCGCCGAGTGAGGGACGCGAGCAGCCATGGCCGAAGCGGCGCCCGCCCGGGTAAGCGCCCCGGCCCGCGGACGCCCAGACGGCCTGGGGCCGCCGCCGCCGCCGCCGTGAGGGTCTGCGCTCCGCCGGCGTGGAGCGGCCCCGCCGCGCGGCCTCCTGCCTCCGCCCAGGCTGGCGCCTGCCGCGTCCCGCCAGCGCGGTCCGCCCCGCCGCCCCGGGTCTGGCGTCCCGGCCGGGCTTTCGGGTCGACCGAGCGGGCGGCCCAAATGGCATCTGGGCTGCGGGGCGGCCCCGACGTTGGGGGACAGGCCCTGCTTCCTAGCAGCACTTCAGATGACAGGCCTTGCCCAGAAGCCGGCTGGCTGTGTGTCCCGCCTGCCCCCCCACCCCCGTCCATTGTCTGGTCGGAGGCACGCAGGGACGACTGTCGCCCAGCCCGACGCGGTTCAGACAGCGCGAGTGTGAGGCTCAGGGAAGGGACTGGCCCAGGGTCACTCACCGAGTCAGACTGTAGCCCGACGTCTAGGCCAGAACTTCGGGATTACACTCTCATGGAGGCACCCGGTGTTCTACATTTACCGAAGAGAAAGGTGTCAAATGCTGTTTACGAGAGGGACTGTAGGTAGATTTTTTTCTCAGATTGGCATGTTGGATTAGATTATTTGGATTATTTTAGAATGTTGGCCGGTAATGCGCAGTATGCCCAATTTTGAGAAAAGAATCTTTTGGCTAGTTTTGATACACCAGAAAATCCCTTGCAAACAGAGCTCAGTAAATGGTTTCTACTATTATTAATACCTCTTAGTGAAGTTTTTGAAACCTTGATTTTTGTGGCTCCTTTGAAAGGAGGAACTTCCACTCCGACTCCTTTAATTAATGAATTTGGTGGGTGCCTCCCTTAGGATTCCCTGAGTGCAAGGGAGAGAAAGGGGGTGGGAATACTGTGGTTTGTGGCCCTGTCCCCTGGGGAATACGCCCCCAGGGTATTTCTGGAACTTCATTGGTGACATCACCAGCTCCCACCTAGCCCTGGGCCAGTCCCTCAGAACTTTTTCTGACCATTTCTTTCCGTTTACTCCTTTCCTTTTGTCATCATACAGTGCCTGAGATTGCCGAGAAACTTTACAAACAGGAATGATTTGCCCCCAACTCTGCTTCTATACAGAATTTTTCTCCTGGAGAAGGAAGAACCACATAATTTTTTCTGCATTCCCCCATGGTCCCTTTACAATGGCAGGTGGCCAGTAGTTGTTACTGAATGAATGTTGTTTAATTGTGGGGTCATTCATTCATTCATTCAGCAGCTAGCACTCTTTTAGGAGTTGCGAATACAATGGTGAATCACACACACTCTCAGGGAACTTACGTGGGGGGCGGCAAACCAGAACCCAGGCAGATGCATACCTGCCTTCTTTTCTTTTCTTTTTAATATTTTATTTATTTGAGAAAGACAGAAATAGCAAGAGAGAGCACAAGCAGAAAGGAGAGGGAGAAGCAGACTCCCAGCTGAGTAGGGAGTCTCACATGGGCCTTGATCCCTGGACTCGGACCATGACCTGAGCCGCAGGCTGAAGCTTAGCCAGCTGAGACACCCAGGCCCCCCAAAAGGCTTTTAGCACCAGGTCCTGGGACTGGGCTGTTGCACACGCTCCGGCCCGTGCATCAGCACCGGGCTGAGTCGAGGCACTCTGGAAGCTCTTTCCAAGGTGCCGAAGGACAGTGGAATGGAAAAGGTGGAGGAAAAAAGCCCAGGGGGATCCGTTTCTTGCCACGTCCCTGAGCCAGAACCATCAACAGCAGCATCGTCCGCATCCTTACTGTTACCGTCTCAGCTGAATCCACGTGGGGCTTGCGTGCGTTGAGTATGTACCACGTGCTAGACACTGGGCTGAGTGCTTTCAACAAAGACTGGGTCATTCATTCTCAGGATCATCTCCTGTGAGTACCGTTTTCTAGATGTGGAAGTGAAGTTGAAAGCTGTGTGGGAAGATGGTGCCCAGAGTCAGCCAGCGTGGGAGCGGTGGGCTTGCTGCTTGGACCCGGGCTCTCTGGCACCAGAGCTCATGTTCTCTGCGCTGCCAGGCCTGTCCCTTCATCTGCAGAGGAGGAGGAGGAGACTAAGGTCCAAGATGGAAGCCCCCTGAGAACCGCAGATGCTTTTGTCTTTGGCCGTGTGTTTCCTCCCGTTTTCCACTTGCTAATGCCTTGGTCCAGCCAGTGTTTCCTGCCTTCACTGATGTCCCTGCCTCCCTCCGACACCTGCCTGACTGGCCCTTAGAATCCCAGCTGGGGCCTTCCCAGTTCAGGTGTCATCGTGAGGCTTTTTGAAGTACACATTTAGATGGGGTCATTCAGAGACCATCTCCCCTTTCTCTTCTTGTGGCCAGGCTCCAGAGAGGGACAAGCAGACAGAGGACGAAAGCCCTTCGACACCTCCTCTGTCACCCCCACCAGCTGTGGAGAAAAACTCTTACCTGTACTCCACGGAGATCACACTGTGGACGGTGGTGGCCGCCATCCAGGCCTTGGAGAAGAAGGTGGACTCCTGCCTGGCCCGCTTGCTGACTCTGGAGGGGCGGACAGGGACGGCCGAGAAGAAGCTGGCGGAGTGCGAGAAGAAGGCCGTGGAGTTCGGGAACCAGCTGGAGGGCAAGTGGGCCGTGCTGGGGACCCTGCTGCAGGAGTACGGGCTGCTGCAGAGGCGGCTGGAGAACATGGAGAACCTGCTGAGGAACCGAAATTTCTGGATCCTGCGCCTGCCCCCGGGCAGCAAGGGGGAGGCCCCCAAGGTATCCCTCGGGCCCCTGGGGTGGGACAGCCCGAGGGACCGTGCCTGTAAGTGTGTGGGTGAGCATGCGTGACCCCTGTGGTTCCAGGTGCCCGTGACCTTTGATGACGTGGCCGTGTATTTCTCTGAGCCAGAGTGGGGCAAGCTGGACGAGTGGCAGAAGGAGCTCTACAAGCACGTGATGCGGGGCAACTACGAGATGCTGGTGTCCCTGGGTAAGGCTGCGGAGGTGGCGATCTGGGTCTGTGTCCGCAGATGCGCCTCCAGCGGTCTGCGTCTTTGCGTTGACTTCTGTTCTCAGTGTGTCTCCAGCTCTGCGGGCAGGTGCGGGGGCGGGTGTCCAGGCCTGACTTAGCTCTCCTTCCATTCCGTGTGCAGATTATGCCATCTCCAAACCAGACATCCTGACCCGGATGGAGAGGGGAGAGGAGCCTTGTGCTGGAGCCCCGTGGGGCCAGGAGGAGGGAAGTAGGAGGGAGGCGGCCCAGCCAAGGAGGCCAAGCCCTGGTGAGTGGGGGCAAGACGGGGGAGTGAGTGGGCCACACTGTTCTCCTGGGCTTTCAGACGAGCCGTGAGCCCAGGAAGGGGCACAGGCCCTGAACCCAGAGTGGGGCCCACTCTGTCCTAGGCCAGCCTAGTCAGGGGCAGGGGCGGAGCTTAGAGCCGCCGGGTTTCGGCTTCTGAACAGGGCGGCCAGCGGTTCTGGCGTCATGTGGTTGTTGTGAGGACTCCGGGACCCGGCCGCCGTCCAGCTTGTACTTGCCGAGCGCTGTGTGAGCGGGGACTTAGGGCTGCCAGTGACCCCGCGAGCAGCCGCAGCTCTACTGCTGCCCCTCTAGCTCGCCGCCTCCTCCTCTGCTGCTCGACGTGAGCCTGCAGCTGTAAGGCCGGTCACCTAAGGCTTCCCTGTGTGGACGCAGCCCTCCCGGGGGGCGTCCAGGGCCAACTTGGTCCCCATAGCTGGTGTGGGAAGGGACGGTGCGGTTCCCAAGTTGACTCTGATATCAGAGTCTTCTGGGAGTCTTTTTAAAAGGTTAAATTTAAAAAAATAAATGGAGGTAGGAAGGAGTGCCAGACCTCCGTGTGAGCGTCACCCGTGTGGGGCGGCGACCAGGCGTTGGCTTCCCCGTCTCTTCCCGCTCTCTGAGGGGAACCGACCTACCAGTGTCAGAAGCAGCGGATGAACACCTGCCCCGCGTCCGGGTGCTTCCCCGAGTGTCTCGAAGCTGTTTGCTATAGGTGGCGGGTCCTGATGCGGGGACACCGAAGTCCACCTGTTGCTTTCGATTTATAAAAAGCCCCCCTCCCGCCCCACATTTAACAGCCTTGTTGAGGTAAAGTCAGCAGCCCAGGCAGTTCCCGGATTAGAGTATACAGCTCGGTGTTTTCACCCTTCTTCACAGCTGTGTGCCCTCGCCACAGCTGGAACTTTCCTCGCCCGCCAAAGAGAAGCCTGTCCCCGTGGTGCTGACTTCCTGTTTCCCTCCCGCTGCTCCCCAGCCCGAGGCAACTACCCATCTGCCCTCTTGTGTCTTAGATTCGCTTGTTCTGGACATTTCACGAGAATGGAGTCCTACTGTGTGCGACCTTTCGTGTCTGCCGTCTGTCACTGGGCGCGTGCTCCGGGCTTCCCCACCTTGTGGCCTGCGGCACTGCCTCCCTGGGCACACACGTTGCTGCCTTCTGTCGCTGGGCACCTCGGTTCATGCCCATCCTCCCCTCCCCCTCTTGAATATTATTTACCTCTTGACATTCTAATGTCATTTATCTTTTTTTTTTTTTTAAGGTTTTATTTATTTGTCAGAGAGAGAGAGAGAGACCGAACACAAGCAGGGGAGCAGCAGGCAGAGGGCCAAGCAGAGTCCCCACCATGCACAGAGCGTGATGTGATGCGGGGCTCGATCCCAGGACCCCGAGATCATGACCTGAGCTGAAGGCAGAGGCTTAACCTACTGAGCCACCCATAAAGTCATTTATCATTTCAAATGCCATCATTTCCCGTATTCTGGATTTGGTGTCATTTATTGTTCTTCTCTTTCTTGCATTTCCTATAAACTGGTAAATCAGGAGGCTTCTTTGGGTTCAGGTTTAACCTCATGGGCCACATGGCTTCAGAGGTGGTGGCGTGTACTCCCTGCCAGGCCCACGGCACGAGGCACGGAGGCTCTGTCCTCATGCCTTCTGGTGATCCTGGGCCCTGTCTTCTGTTACAGAGCTCCCCATCATCTTCTCACCTGGTGATTTTACCAGTCATTGAACATTGTTCCCCAGATTTGTTATTCCATTAGGGTTGCAAAATGGTGAGAGTCTGTCATACTTAGGCACTGCATCGGTGAAATTCTTTTACAAACAGTACTTTCCTTAATCAACTCTTAGTTACCCTGAAATAGAGTCTGTACAGAAGAGGCAGGATAGAAGCTTAATTCTTTTTCTTTATAAGTTTTCACAGTGAAGTTACTCCCTTAGGAGCCTTTAAAGGTGACCAGTACTTGGGATTTTTTTTTCTGACATTTTTTTTTTTTTAAGATTTTATTTATTTATTTGACAGAGAGAGAGAGATCACAAGCAGGCAGGGAGGCAGGCAGAGAGAGGAGGAAGCAGGCTCTCCGCAGAGCAGAGAGCCCGATGCAGGGCCCGATCCCAGGACACCGGGATCATGACCTGAGCCGAAGGCAGAGGCTTTAACCCACTGAGCCACCCAGGCGCCCCTTTTCTGACTTTTTTTTAATGACTTCAGAGACTTTTAAATATTTTATATATACCAATCGTTTGCAGCCATTATTTTTTGTGCTTAAATTGTCCCATCTTTAGCTCATGGGAACTCTTTCAAGTTGGCCCTGAGGTCATTTTGATGTGACTTCAGTGGCTTTCGGATACCATAAGATGTTCTAGAATCATCTAGTGTATCTCCTGCCTCAGACCTGGAATACAAATTTCTCCAAGGAGTATTGATTCAGTGGCAAAATATATTTGGATACCTCAATATGAGTGCTAGTGATTGCTAATTTTTGGCATTACTTTAGGCCTTTTCAGAAAAAAAATTTTTTTTTTTAGAAAATATGTATTTTTTTTAAAGATTTTATTTATTTATTTGACAGATAGAGATCAGAAGTAGGCAGAGAGGCAGGCAGAGAGAGGGGGATGGGAAGCAGTCTCCCCGCCGAGCAGAGAGCCTGACTCGGGACTCCATCCCAGGACTCTGGGATCATGACCTGAGCCGAAAGCCGAGGCTTTAACCCACTGAGCCACCCAGGTGCCCCTAGAAAATATGTATTTTGGGGGTGCCTGGGTGGCTCAGTGGGTTAAGCCTCTGCCTTCGACTGGGGTCATGATCTCAGGGTCCTGGAATCCAGCCCTGCGTCGGGCTCTCAGCTCAGCAGGGAGCCTGCTTCCTCCTCTCTCTGCCTGCTTCACTGCCTACTTGTGATCTCTCTGTCAAGTGGATAAATAAAATCTTAAAAAAAAAAAAGGTATTTTTGGGAAGGAAAATATCATGAGTTCATAGTGATACTTCTCATTCAAATGTAATGTTCTTTGATCTTACACTTGAATATCACTTTTCTTTTACATGGAAATCTTAAACAATTAGACTTTCGATTGAAGGCTGAAATTTTTCTGCAGCTCTTTTTGTCCTCTGAACATATTCCATTCAGGACTTCTAGACAAAGTAATGCCTTTTATTTTTATTTTATTTTATTTTTTTAAAGATTTTATTTATTCATTTGACAGAGACACAGTGAGAGAAGGAACACAAACAGGGGGCATGGGAGAGGGAGAAGGAGGCTTCCTGCTGAGCAGGGACCCCGATGCAGGGCTCAATCCCAGGACCCTGGGACAGTGACCTGAGCTAGAGGCAGATGCCTAACTGAGCCACCCAGGTGCCCCGAAGTAATGCCTTTTAAAGTCACTTGAAATAATTATTTTCTCTATGGGGTTATGTCACCAACTTGATATACAGTTAAGTTCATTTGTTTCTATTTTTAGGTGTTTAGAAATGGCTCTTTTTACCTTTTCATTTAATGTTTTGAATACATAAGGCATGTTATGTTCGCAAAGTCAGAATGGTTTAAAAGGATGCATTCAGGAAAGTCTTATTTCCATTCTTATTCCCTTGTCCCTATAGATAATCATTTTTTAAAAAAGATTTTATTTATGTATTTGACAGAGAGTGAGAGAGCACAATGCAGGGGGAGACAGTGCAGGGGGAGAGGGAGAAACAGGCTCCCTGATCAGCAAGGAGCCCTATGTGGGGCTCGATCCCAGGACTCCAGGATCATGACCTAAGCTGAAGACATGCCCAACTGATTGAGCCACCCAGGCGCCCCTCTTCTAAGAGTTTTGTGTTTTAGCTCTTACATTTAGATCTTTGATTCATTTGAGTTAGTTTTTATATATGAAGTTAGATAAAAATCCAACTTTTATTCTTTTGCATGTGGATATGCAGTTTTCCCAGCACCAATTGTTGAAAAGACTGTCCTTTCCCCATTGAGTGGTCTTGGGATGCTTCTAAAATGTCACTTGACTAGGTATGTGAAGGTTTATGACTTAGTTCTGTTTATTTATTCTATTGATGCTAGTACTACCACACTGTTTTGATTACAGTGTCTTTGTAAGTTTTGAAATTAGGAAGTCATTCCACTTTGTTCTTCCTCCTTAATATTGTTTTCACTCTTTGGGGTCCCTTGAGATTCCATATGAATTTTAGGATGGGGTTTTGCTCTTTCTGTAAAAAATGCCATTGAGACTTTGATAGAGATTGCATTGAATCTGTAGGTCACTTTGGTAGTTAATATAAACAATATTAAGCCGTCTAACCCATGAATATGGTATGTTTCCATTTACTTATTATGCCTTTAATTTCTTTCTGCAGTGTTTTGTAGTTTTCATTGTAAAGGTCTTTCACCTCCTTGGTTAAATAGTTCCTTTTTTTTTTTTTAAGATTTTATTTATTTATTTGGCAGAATAACAGAGATCACAAGTAGGCAGAGCGGCAGGCAGAGAGAGGGGGGAAGCAGGCTCCCTGCTGAACAGAGAGCCCGAAGCGGGGCTTGATCCCAGGACCCTGAGATCATGACCTGAGCCAAAGGCAGAGGCTTAACCCACTGAGGCACCCGAGTGCCCCAGTTAAATAATTCTTGAGGCTTTCATTCTTTTTGATACTATTATAAGTAGAATTGTTTTTGTAATTTTCTTTTCAAATTGCTTGTTATTAGTGTATAGAAATACTAATTTTTGTATATTGACTTTTGTCCTGCTACTTTGTTGAATTAATTTGCTAGTCCCTACAGTTCTTTGTGGAATCTTTAGGGTTTTCTACATATTTCATCTTTGAAGAGATAATTTTATTTCTTCCTTTCCAATTTGGATGTTATTTATTTCTGTTTCTTGTTAACTTGCTCTGGCTGGGGCTTCCAGTCCTTTGTTGAATGGGTGGTAAAAGTGGACATTTTGCCTTGTTCCTTATCTTAGGGGAAAAGCTTTCATTCTTTGACCATTGAATGTGCTGTTCACTGTTGGTTTTTCATATATGGCTTTTATTATGTTGAGATAGTTTCTGTGTCTGGTCTTTTGAATGGTTTTATCATGGAAGGGTGTTGAATTTTGTCAGATGCTTTTTCTGCATTAACTGAGATGTTTTCCCTGTTTTCGTGAGGTGTTTTCCCTTCATTCTGTTAATATGGTGTGTTCTGTTGGTTTTGTTTCATATGCTGAACTAACATTGCATTCCAGGAATACACTCTACTTGGTCATGGTGTTTAATCCTTTTTTTCCCCCCAAGATTTCATTTATTTATTTGAGAGAGAGAGAGCATGAGGGGTTGGGGTGGCAGAGGGAAAGGGAGAAGCAGACTCCCCATTGAGCAGGGAGCCCAGTGCAGGGCTCGATCTCAGGAGCCTGGGATCATGACCTGAGCTGAAGGCAGATGCTTAAATGACTGAGCCCCTCAGCACCCCGGCAACAGTTGTTTGTTTGGTTGGGTTTTTTTAGATTTTATTTATTTGAGAGAGAGAGAGAGAGCACAAGATGGGGGAGGGTCAAAGGGAGACGCAGACTCCCTGCTGATTGGGGAGCCTGATGTGGGGCTCCCAACTGACTGAGCCATCCGGGTGCCCCAACAGTGGTTTTTTTTTTTTTTAAGATTTTATTTACTGATTTGACAGAGAGAGAGAGAGTGTGTGAGCATCGCAGGGGACGGAGAAACAGGCTCCCTACTGAACAGGGAGCCCGATGCAGGGCTTGATCTCAGGACCCTGGGATCTGACCTGAGCCGAAGACACATGCTTAACGACTGAGCCACCCAGGCGCCCCATTAGCAGTGTATTTTTCATGATACCTCTCTTACATGAAGGTGGGTGAGTATCCTTTTATTTATGGGCCATTTAAATTTCTTACTCTGTGAACTCTGTGTTCATCTCTTTTGACCTAGAACCTTTTTTAAAATGCGATTAATGGGTGCCCAGGTGGCTCGTTCGCATCTGACTTTGGCCTGGGTCATCATCTCAGGGTCCTGGGATTGAGTCCTGTGTCAGGCTCCTTGCTCAGCAGGGAACCTGCTTCTCTCTGCCTCTCTCCCTCTGTCTCTCCCTCTCCCCACTCATGTTCGAACTTGTGCTCTCTTTCTCTCTCTCTCTCAGATATATTAAATCTTTAAAAAAAAAACAAAACTGCAGGGGCACCTGTGTAACTTAGTTGGTTAAGCATCTGCTTTTGGCTCGGTTCATGATCCTGGGACCTCAGGATCAAGCCCCATGTCAGGCTCCCTGCTCAGTGAGGAACCTGCTTCTCCTTCTCTCTCTGCCCCTCCCCTTGCTTGTGTGTGCATGTACTCACTGTCTCTCTCAAATAAGTAAAATCTTTAAAAATAAATACAATAAAATGTTTTTCAAGAAATGCGTAATTCTTAGGCCTACCCAGAACCACCGAGGAGAATCTTGGGGTGCTTCCAGGGGGATCCCTATATGTCAGGGTGGTATAGGACTTGGGCCCGGAAGCCACTGTTGTGTTGTTCTGAGCCGGACGCCCTAACAAGCCTCACGACTTGTCTGGTGCGCTCAGACGTTACTGTGCTGTATCTTTTCCTTCTCTTTTAGCCACGAGCAATCTGTGAAGTCCACTTAAATGTCCTAGCCTGTGTTGGACCCGATGTCCCCCAGTCCCGGTGACTGCAGGCGGCCCTGCAGCACAGGCTCCTGCCACCGGGAGGGATCGCTGTGTTGTCCTTGGCGTCACTGAGTTGCATTTTCCAGGCGTCCCTCCACGTCCAGAGCACATCCTCGGCCCCGTCAGCCCTGCCCGGGAAGAACCAAAAGAAGAACAGGTCCCCAGGCACCGGCAAGACTCCGAGACGAGAGTGACCGTACCCGGAGCAAGCACGGGTGAGTGAGGGCCGCCGGGCCGCCGTGCAAAGAGCATCTTGACACACGACCAGAGGGGCACTACTGAGAAACGTGCTGAAGCGTGAGGGTGGGACAGATGACGGGCACCAGGCTTGGCTGAGCTGGACGGGCTTCCTGGGAAGGGGACCCTGCGACAGGCCTTAGAGGAGGAAGCGTAGATTTTAGCTAGGAATGAAGGGCGTTTTTTGCAGGAGAAAATGGGCTGAGCAAAAGTGTGGGTTCCTGAGGCCTGCTAGGGGCCAGGCCCTCTGGCTGGGCTGGAGTGAGGAGAAGGGCACATGAAGGCAGGTACCGGGCCTCCTCCGGCTTCCTGCAATGGTCCCGTTAACCGGGCGGTCTGTGTTCTGGGCCTAGCGCGGTGCTGGCACGTGCATTCATTCCTCAGCAAATGTCCTCTCTCTGGAGGCCTGTGGGGGACTCTCTGGCTTCCGTTCCCCCTTCCAGTGCTCTCTGTCTGCTCGTGTGTGAAGGAAGTTCCTGTCCGTCCTTTCACAAAATAGAGCACAACTCGGAGGGCATTTGGCCTCACACATTTACTCCAGAGCCCTGCTGTCTGCCTGCAGCGTGGCTTTGCTAGCTTGCCTTCTCCTGCCGTCTTCCTCCTCCTTCCTCCTTGTTCCCGCGAGCCTGACTTTTCAGTCTGGGTTGCTTTCCCTCCAGTGACTATGAGCTCCCTGGGGTGGGGGGGTGACCTTCCCTCTCTCCCCGTGCCCTCCTGCCCAGCCAGTGTGTAAGCAGAGAGGACCTTCTCTTTGTCCCTGCTCCCCTGCAGACCTGGCGCCGGGCCCCAGGGGCCTCCCCAAACCCTCTGTCCTTCGATGGTCCGTGAGGGTGACGGAGTTGTCCGCGCTGGCCCAGATGGGAACTAGGGGCAAGGCCTTCATGGCTTTCCTCTCCCCTCCGAAGCAGAGGTCATGGAGCAAGCAGTCCCCTGGACAGAGCAGGCATTCGAGCATATCCGGGGTCTGCTTGGAGCCTCTGCCGTCCTGCACGAGCCCAGTGTCAGGAAGGGCCCTCACAGTGTCTCTCGCACAGGGCCTCCAGCCGTGGTTAAACAGGAGCAAGAATTTTCAGGTGGGAAGTCTCCAGCATCCCCTCCCAGGGAGAGGCTGCCCGGCATGGGTCCAGGTGAGTGACGGGAGGGGCCCTTAGCTGTGGGGTGGGAGGCAGTGCAGTGGGCCCCGGGAGGGTGCTTCTTCCTAGGGGTCCCTGCCTCATTCCCATGTCCTGTTGCCCTACGGCTCTTCGTGACCCCGACCGTCTAGGTCCTGGTCTTCCCCCATCAGGTCTGTCTTGGTGGAAAGGTGTTGCTGGAACACAGGCTGCGCACACCAGGTTCGGGGTCTAGTGACAGAAGGGCCTCACGGCAACCCTGTGAATGGTCCCAACGAACACTCGCCGATGTCTCACAGTTTGTATGCGGTGGTCTACGATTTAAATTCAGGTCCTCCGCCTAGAGGCCACAAAACTGGGCTTACACCCTGATGAGCAGGAAAAAATGTAGCAATTATCGCCCATTCCAGCTTTGGGGTGGTTTTCTACCCTGAGAGAAAGGGATCCAGTTCTCACCTGGTCCCATCCTGCTTTGATGGGAGGCAGAGGTGAGATGTGGGCCCACCTTGGGGTTGTGGCATGGTGGGCGTCCAAGCTGGAGATGGGCTTCAGATGAAGAGGTCTGGGAACCTTGGCCTTCACATGGAATAGGGCCAGAGACCCGCACTAATCCCCAAGTTTAGGAATACCATAGTAGCCCATTAAATGCAACACTTTAGATGCAAAGTTCAGATGCTTCTTAGAGACTCTTAACTGATTCTGTAGCTGTAGGACTAAATTGCAAACGGCAGGGTCATGCCCAACATAGAAACCAAAGTTTTGTCCGGAGTTATTTGTGAGGGTTGCTGGGAAGCTGCACTTGAGCAAAGAACCCCGAGGTCTTGACATCAGGTGCTGGTCTAGAAGGTTCGGCAGTTAGCAGAGTCTCCTGGGGTGGGATTTAAATTCATGCTTCAGCAAGAAGCAAACTCCCTCTTGCTCTGGACCTTGGAAATCGCTCGTAAGAGGCTAAAGGTTCCGTTCGAATAGGCAGAGGGTAAGGTTCACTCTCAGCCTTCGAACAGACCATGGGCTGCAGCAGCTGAGCTGCTGGGCTTGGGGGGAGGTCAGAGAAAGCAGTCGGGGCTGATTCCAGAAAAGCCCAGAGGGGAACAGCAATGAAGGATCTCGAAGAGTGCACGGTGTTCCAGGTAGGGCCTTTGGCCGGGATCTTCCTTCCCAGCACCAGGGCCCGTGCGTTGCCTCCAAGCCCCCACTCTCTCCTCTGTCCTGGCAGTTCCCAGCCTTAATCCCATCTCAGAGTCAAGTGCTGACTCACACTGAGGTCCAGCCAGGAAGCCGAGGTCCTCGTGCCTCCCACCTGTCCCCGGAGAGCAGGTGCCGGACAGGAAGTGGATGCTCAGGTAGATTTGTTACCTGGATGAGCAGCTGGGAGCGTGGCTGAGACGCTGGCCTCCTCTAGGCCCGAGGTTCCTTACCTGCCCCAGCGGCCCCAGGGCTCCCTGTCATTCACAGATGGGAACTAACGTCGTCAGAACTCCTGGGGATCTGTGCGGCCAATGTATCTCAGGGTGCAGGGTCTCCCCCACATCCTCCCACCTGTTTGCTTTCACTCCGTCTGCCCTCTGACCCCTGGCGCCCTGGCTTCTGGTTTTGCGGCTTTGTCTCCTCTCTCCTGATGTCCGTAGCTTGGCCTCCAGGAATGGGCCATGTGACAGCAAGCAGCCAGTGGGGGGCTGCTCAGGCGACAGTGCCTGCTCCGTAGGGCCAAGGGAACAGGGTCCCTGGTGTGTGTGCTGTGAGCACTTGCGGGAGAAAGGGCTCCGTGAAGACGGGAGCAGGGGCGTGCCAACCCGGCTAGGGCTGTGCTTGGAGCCCCGGGCTGGGTGGCGTGGCCTCGGTGGGCACCAGTGTGGCCCGCTTGAAGTCAATGGAGATTCCTTTCTCCAGGCGGCGGCAGCGTGGTCATCAAGACAGAAGCCCAGTCCGAGGACGAGATGATACCCGAGCAGCTCTTCCTGGGCGAGTCCCACAGCCAGCCAGTGTGTAGGATGGCCAAGGGGCCCAGGAGCAGAACCGAGGGCCCTGGCCGGCTGCGTGCTGCAGGGGTGCCACGGGTGCGGGCGGCGGACCCGCGGGCCCCTGGAGCCGTTGGGGAGCCGCCCCGCATCCTCCCGCGCCGGCGAGAGCGGACCTTTCCCTGCCCTGACTGTGGGCAGAGTTTCCGCTTGAAGATTAACCTGACCATTCACCAGCGGACCCACGTGGAGGAGGAGCCCAGGGAGACTCCGGGGAGCTCGCCCCCTGGCTGGGGGGAGGCCCCCTCCACTCTGGAGCCGGGGGAGGTGGTCGTGCCCGGCCCGGTCATCCGCTGGCTCCCCGAGGAGCCCGGAGGCCGCCGCTCCCTGGCCGGCCGCTCCCTCCTGGCGCGGCGGCCAGCGGCCGGCAAGGTGTACCACTGCAGCGAGTGCCTGCGCTTCTTCCAGCAGCGGAAGAGTCTGCTGCTGCACCAGCGCCTGCACACGGGCACCAGCCAGGGCTGGCCGGCCTGTCCCTACTGCGGCAAGGCCTTCCGCCGGCCCTCCGACCTCTTCCGCCACCAGCGCATCCACACGGGCGAGCGGCCCTACCAGTGCCCCCAGTGCGGCCGCGCCTTCAACCGGAACCACCACCTGGCGGTCCACATGCAGACTCACGCCCGAGGCCAGGCGGGCCCGCACTGCCCCACTTCCCCGGCCCTCCCCCGGAGCCCCCCGCGGCCCCGGCCCAGCCACAGCGAGGAGGGCTGAGCGGCCAGGAGCCTGCAGGGGCACCCTCCGGCTCTCCTGGGTCACCCCACAGCAGGACTCCTGTCCGCCTTCGGGCCTTTCCCCCGGTGCCTGGCGCTGGTTCCTCATTCTGGAATAGCTTTGGAGAGAGCTTTTTATCATTCAGATGGGAAGCAGTGGCCTTTTTGGTGACTGTGTATGACCAGAAGCCTCAAATTCGTTTCCTAGGTTCATCACTCTTTGCTGCCTTTTCTACATTCCTGACTTCGGATCCCTTCAGGCTTAGAGGATGCCAACTTTTGGTGAGAGACTGTGGCGGGTATCTGAGACCGGCACTGGAGATCGTGGCCCTTCCAGTAGCGGGCGACGGAGACGCGGAAGGCCTGCCGTTCGTAACGTACACAGAGGTCACAGCAGAGTGGACAGTTTGAAGAATAGGTGCTGGAAATTTGACTTTTCCTACTGTGTTATTTTGAAACTTTTTTCCCCTTCCTTATGGAGTTTTTCTAGTGTCTTTTTAAGGGTTACATGTGGTTGCAAAGGGGACCAGGAGCCCTGAGGGGCAGGAATTATTCTGCTACCTCCATGTGTGTAGGGATGGTGGAGGGGCTGTCCAGATCAGCCCAGGTATTGGTGGGGGCTTGGCTGCTGCTCTGATACTGGGTGCCTTCCTGGGTGTGCTTCTTTGGCCCAGAGTGCTTCCCAGTATCCCAGCATCTGTGATTGATTTTGGTTATTAGTTGAGAGGGGAAACTGAGACCTGGAGTGGCGGACCCTTCCCCCAAGGTCTCAGTATTATGGGTATGCACGCTCCATGGACTTAGGGGGTGGGGGAGATGCAGACCCAGCCCAGGAAGCTCCTCCTGGAGAAGAAGCTCCTGATGTGGGTGAGGCTGGGAAGCCAGGCTGGACTCCTAGGCTGCCACGGCCTGAGCTGTCATGTTAAAGGAGCGGTGTGTTCCAAGAACTTGGGGCTGGTAGCAGAGATAGGGCAAGAGACGGGGATGGGTTTCTTTAACCACCTCCTGTGTCATGTTCCTCACCTGTCAGAGGGGGTAATGACCCCGGTGCATCCTACCTCACCTTAGCGTTTTCAGGGTCACAAAAGATTAAGAGGCAGTGGGGCAGATAGGAAGCCTGGTTGTATCCTCTTTTCAAGTTCAGGGCCCCCCTTCTCTTCCATGTTCTCCAGCTCTTTGTCCCTGTCAGAATCCCTCAGGAAAGACCTTTATTTTCTAGGGTGAGTGGAAGGTCTTGGGTGCAGAGCGAGGTGAGACTTTCCCGTTGGGCTATATCGGCAAGGAGCCCTTTGTATTTCAGTGGAACAAATTCTTACCAAAGCATGAGGTTCGGACCGTAGGAGTTCGGGCAATAGCGTCAGGCCTCCTGGAGAAGTCTTGGTGGCAGCTAGCATCTGTGCCTCTTCGGTCACACCACTTTGGGTGCTGCCTAGAGAGCAACCCTTGGTTTTGGCTATTTGAAACTGGAGTACTGTGTCCTCAGCTATTTTGATTGTTGTCTTATTGGCCTTGGCACTATGTGAAGTGGCCAGCATTCAGACCTGCTTCCAGGTGTCTGGGTCCCTGGCTGTGCCACTACTTGTCCCTCTGACTCTCTCCCCAAGTCCTGAACAGAGTTGGGGGCAGATGGGAACATTGCCATCATCTCTGGGTCAAGAGTGAGTATGCAAGTTGGTGAGAGCCCAGCCAAGCTCCCCTGGGCTTGGGAGGAAGGGCTTCCACCCTCCCCAGCTGGGCATTCTGTTCATTTCCTCTGGCATCCCCAACCCTCACCAGGGGCACCACAAGTCAGGGCTGGGCTGTCACCAAATGTTCAGACAGGATATGGTGCAAATGGAGCTGCTCTGAGCCTTCCTCTTTCCGGTAAGAGCTAGTCACGTGTGTTCCCTGGGGATGCCTCAAGGGTCGAAAGTCCTAGACCTTTCTAAGGCTAAATGTCCTGTGTAAACACGGGTACTCTAGCAATAGTACAAACCAGGGGTGATCCCTGGACACAGGCCCTCTCATTTCTTCCAAAGCCCTCAGGGTGCTGGTTCCCGGCTGGGCCTTGTGAGCTTGCCTGGCACTCGATAGGTTTTCAGAGAACATTCTTCACACTAAAAGGAGCCGATGCGTGCAGCGTGGTGCGGGAGCAGAGTGGTGCTCCAGAAGCTGGCAGCTAGAAACCCGTTTGGCCTTCGACTGGCTCCTAGCTCTGTGTCTTGGCTTCTTTGTTTGGAAACGAGGAGGGGTGGGGTCCTGGTGCTAAAGGCCCTTAGGAACTGTGAGGGTAGCGGCCTTTGCCTTCATCGGTGCTCAATAAATATGTTGAATTGAGTGAGTGCGCATAGTCCGTTGCTTGCGCTCCGGGAGTCAGCCCTTCCGGACAGCCTGGCCTCCAGGCTGGCCCCAAAGCCGCACAGGCCAGGGGCCGCAGGCTGTAACCGGGCGCGGGAGCGACCCCGCGCCACGCCCCACCAGCCGCTAGCCCCGCCCACCCTGGGAGTCCCCTGCGGGGGCGGGGTCTCTTCCCGGCCTCGGGGACGCGTGCTGGGGGCGGAGCTTCCAGGATTGGCCAATGAGGAGCGGGCTCCGGGATGCGGGGCGAGTCCCACTCGGGGCAGGGCTGCCGCCTGCTGGGGCTACCGCGACGCCAACGCCGCGCTCGCGAGCTCCTCGAGCCCGGCCCGCGCACGGGTTAGCGGGGTTGTCTCGGAGGATGTCTTGGAATTGGGGAGGCGCAGCCTGCGTGGAGGGGTGATGACCACCGCGACGCTCGAGGCCGCCGCTGTGTGAGGTCAACGATAAAGGACCTTCTCCTCTCTTGGTCGCAGTTTGCCGGTGTGCGGACTTAGCCGCCAGATTTCCGAGGTTCCCGCCAGCGCCGACGTCTGGGGGAGCCGGGTCTGTGGGGAGGGGGCAGCATAGACTGCGGACGTCCTCACTCCAGAGACCCTCCCCGGCTTTCCTCTCTTGGGCCTGCCCTTCAGCCCCTCCACCCCGCCCCCAGCACTGACCCCTTAGGAAGACCATCACCCCAATGTCACCCCCTTTTCCGTGCTGAGACCTGTTGCTGTCATCTTGGGAGATACTTTCCTCCCCAACCTAGGCCCTTGCCTTCCTCCTGTGGAGCTGTCTTCCACCCGACTGTGAGGATCCCCTAAACTCTTCCAGGCCCGAACTCTGATTTCAGTCAGGATGCGTTTGAGGGCCTGCTTGCTCTTTTCCGCAATTCGCCAAGAAGTCCTTCCTGCTGCTGCTGGGAGGGGGTCTGGGTTAGAGAGGACTTTCCGTTATGTGTGCTTCAGGCTCAGACTGGACTTCGTCTGTCCCTAGCCTATGTGACAAGAACTGTCAAGACGAGATTTTCCCTTCTTTCCGAAGGTAGAGGTGTCATCTCCTGGTAGAAAATAGCTCTGAAATGGTTTTAGGTCCATTCCTCAGTGCCAGATCTGTGACAGCGCATTACAGGACTGGAAGTGGTTCATCCTTAATCTGTGCAGACCAGATCTTCGTCCTCCAGGCTACACCTTGCACCGATCAGAGGCCAGACTCAGAGATGGAACAATGGCACAGTGAGAGAAGGAAGGAAGGGACAAGTGTCTGATGATTCGTACCTAGCGCATGTTGAACATTTTGCAAAGCACTTTCTGGAGGAGGTTTCAGGGGAGTCTCAGTTGCCAGAATTGGGCTAATCAGTCTTTGGTTCACAACACAGTCTGATTGTCAGCCCTCAGCCTTTATGTTTGTTTTAGTGATAATAACATGTGCCAAAGCCAGTAATACATGCCGAGTGCTTTTCCACACCTTTAGTTCACTTCATCCTCACAACTACCCCCCAAACATGCAGGATTTGAATAGCAGGAGAAGTATCGAGTCAACTTCGAGTAAAGCTGCATTTCGAGGAAGGTTTCCAGTATACCTCAGGTGTCTCCGGGGAGGCACTCCTGAATTTCTTACTTTATGACTTCTAGGAATATGCGATAAATTTTCTATGCCCTGGGGCAGGATATTTTTCGAACTATTTCCTTGTTCTTACTACTCTTAGGTGCTGGCTTTCAACTTTCTCTGGCTCCATTTCCTGGCAGCTAGGACTGACCCAGTGTGGCGGGCACTCGGGGGCTGGTAAACAAGGCACCTGGGTCACAGGGCGCTAATAGGCAGGTCAAGAGGTCACGTGCCAGTAAATGTCGGGTGGAGGGCCTTACAGACACCAAAGCCAGAACAACAGAACCTTACCTCTGCGTCCTGAATAATGGGGCGGGTTTGCTCTAGAACGCTCCACAGCAGACATAGCATTCCCAGAGTGCATTGGTTCCCTGGGAAGTTTTCTGGACCACTCACTTCCTCACTTCTGGGCTGTGTTCCCAGATGAAGGAAAAAAGTTTGGCTCAGTAATTGGCTAGGCCAGTATCTCTATTATGTGGTAGGGCTGTGATTCAAATCCATTACACTCTGTCCAGTCATGGTGCAAATGCTTTGTTATTCATCCTCCATTGCCCCTGGGTCTTGGTTCGGGATTCTTCCCTTGGGGGCTCTGTGGTGTCCAGCGTCCACTGCCAGCCAGGGTCTGTTTGGGGGTCTGACCAGAGAGGTCTTCTGGCATCCAGAACAAGTTTCCCCCATTTTAAAGGACCCTGTAGTAGGAATGGCTCTGGTACCTCTCCAAGGGGGAGGCCCCCAAAGTACAGGAACTTGGTGGGCCATAGGGGGCTTGCTTGGCTTCAGCAGGGCCCTCAGACTCATAGTGGAGGGAGCACCATGTCTGCTAAAACTTGACCTCTTGGCTATTTTTTTTTAAAGATTTATTTATTTGTTTTAGAGAGAAAGAGCTTGGGGGTGGGTGGGGCAGAGGGAGAGGGAGAGAGAATTCCAAGCAGACTCCGCGCTGAATGCGGAGCCTGATGCGGGGCTGGGTCTCACAACCTTGAGATCACGATCTGAGCCGAAACCGAGAGTCAGACGCTTATCTGAACGCATCACCCAGGCCACCCCTGGGCCTCTTGGCTCTTAATGCCAGTCACCAGTTGACTTCAAAGGGCTTGACGAATCTCAGAAGAGAAGTGTGACACAGCGGAAAGGGCTGCGGGGCAGAGGGCATGGGCTTGGTCGGGAGGGTTTTGGTCGTGCTTGCCGCTCCAGAGTGACCTCGGAGGGTGAGGCCTGGCTCAGGTTTGGGAAATCACAGAAACTGCATGGGAACCTGGGAGAGGGGATGAGAACCCGGGAGTGCCGATCCTGAATCCTTCTAGCCGCTGGTCCCTACTCTCCTCTGAAGCAGGTGTGCTAGAGATGAGGTTGTGTTTGCCTGGTGGTCTGGCCAGCAATGCCCTCTGGTTTGGGGGCGGGGAGAGGAGACGAGCTGGTTTTACCATTCTCTGAAATGGCTGTGACTCATGCTGGTGGGGAACTTACACTTCCACGTGTCCCCGACCACAGAAGATGCGGCCGTGTGACTCTGATCAGGAGTGGGGCAGCCTGGGAGACCGGCAGAAAGAGCTCCATAAGCATGTGAAAGGGCACTGTGAGACTCTGGTCTCCCCGGGTAGGAGGCTGGCTCCTGGGGGCTTCTAGGCCCAGAGTCCTTGGCTTTATTCCTTTATTGAACCAAATGAGCCTCTTGGATTTGAGAACAGAAAGCACTTTGAGGTCCTTTGATCAGCTGTTTTCAGGCAGGTAGAAGGTATCCTTAATTCTCATGTTTGGGTTTAATGACATGACATGAAATGCAGGGAGGTGAAATGACTTGTCCAAGGCCTTATGGAGACTGGGGCTCCGTGGCCGCTCCTCACTGTACTGCCCTTCCCATGGCGCGAGGGCAGCTCTTACACGCACATCTTTCACCTGCCGGCCTGTTTATCTCTGGGGAGCTGCGCCTCTCCTGATATTTGCACTTCTAGGACTCACCGAGCTGTACTCTGCACACTGTGAGTTCTCCAGAAACGGCTGAATGAAGGCTATATTGGAGGCATCTTCTTAAGGGTACCCCAGGTCCAGAAAAGGAGGTTGAGTCCGTGTGCATGTGCGTGTTTGTGTAAGACCTGATGAAACAGACTTTGTAGCTGCCACACTCCCATCCCAGTTCAGCGTGCACGCCTGAGTTCTCCCGCTGCTTCGAGCAGCCCAGCAGGTGGCTTTTTGTCTACTCGGCCCAGCTGGGAGGCTGAGGCCCAGAGCAAGATGGCTTCCTTCCCTTCGCCTGGCCACCAGTGTTCCCCTTCCAGAAGATGGTCTCATGTGCTGTGCAGCCACGGGATAAGGGAAGATGCTGGGCTCCAGGGAGCAGGGAAGCAGGGGGAAGGGAGGGCTGCAGTCGTCCTGCACTCAGGATGCACAGACTGACCGCCAACCTCCACGTGTGACTCACTCCCTGTCCTGGGCCTCAGCTTCCCCATCTGTCGCATGAGGTGGCTGGACTGGGTGACTTTGGGTTCTTCCTGCCTTTCTTGGATTCTACTCTATCCCCCGTCGGGGCAGCAGGATGGGGGGGCTTTCCTCCTGGCCTGGTCACTGGGTCTGCCTGCAAAGGGAGCATGGGGGGTCTGCTGTACCCCACACTCCTGCTGTCCTCCACACATCTTGAAGCAGGGGTGGATTCTACTCGAAATGTCTGGCAGGCACCCTTTCCCTTCAAGGCCTGCAGAGCCAAGCCCCATCACTGCCTTCAGGGCACCAGGCCCCTTTCCCTCCCTCACAGACCATGCTACCACTGAGCCCGAGCTCAGTGGAGATGGGCAGCAAAGCAGGCAGCAGAGCCGGGTGGCAGCTCCCAGAGCCTGTCCCCTCAAGAAAAGTGCAGGCCCCACCTTCCCCCTTTACCTGGTGAGGGTGTTCTGGTGTCAGGAGTCCCCCCATTTGGAGAAACAGACGGGGGTACAGTGAGGGGCCGTTAGGGCCAGACCCAGCATGCCGGGACCCAGGGAATGCCTGTGCTACACCCCCGCACTGCCCGGCCCTTTGGAAAATTAGATGAAGGATGAACAACGGTAGCTCAGTTGTCTTTCTCTCTCAGATGGTAGCAGTGTCTTCAACATGCAGTTTTCAAAGCCTCCTCCACCCCTTTTTTTAAGGCCAGGAACCCTTTATTTGAATGACAGCTGGAAACCTATAGCCCAGGGCAGAGCAGGACCACTCGGGAGCAGGGGACACGTTCTCTCAGAACATAGGTTCTGCCAAGACACTTGTTCCTAGCTTTCTAGACTCAGACATTTTATTTGGGGAGAAAGGGTTATTTTTGAAGCAAGTTCTCTGAGCGCGTGAACGCAGTCACATTGACCTCAGAGCTGAAAGGAGGTGGGTGCTGACCCGGGCGCTGAGTGATGGTTGTAAGACAACCAAGGGCAGGTCTCGTGTAGGGGCGCTGGGCAGCAGGCTGAGGCAGCGAGCAGGAGGGCCGGTGCTGTGAGTGCTCGAAAGGCAGGAGGTCCCCAGGCTGGGCCCCTGCAGCTGGGGTGGCCAGACTGGGCTGTTCGTTGGTCGACCTGCCCGCAGCCCCAGCTCAGCTCAGCTCTGCTGCTCCCGAGTCAGGCTCAGGAGAGCTGTGGGAGTCAGGAGAGCGAGGTCCTCAGGGGACGTGGGTTCTGTCCTGTGGCCTGAGACATCCCTGCTTTGTTCATGGTTACTTTCTTGCTTTCCACTCTCTCTGTAAGCTTTTCCAGACTCCGCAGGAAAGAACTCTGGTTCCTCCCTCCCCGCCCAGGACAGTCTTGACTCCGGGAGCTGTTTCTGCGCCGTCTGCTGCAAACACAGAGGCCCCAGTGACTGCTTTATTTACAGGCTGCTTCCACGGGCAGGCCTCTCCTCCTGGGTTCCTAGGGAAAGCGTAGATGCGGGTTCTCCTTCAGTAGGCCTGGGTAGGGTGTGGGTGTCTCCCTGGTGTTCCTCAGGGGACCCTGGGCAGGTCCATGTTTGAGAAGCAAGGTTGGTGATTTCTCTGGAGGTGTTTGCATTTGGACTCTGCAAATGTATTCCTACAAGGGTACATTCCCACCATGAAATGTAAAAGGTGCAGATGAAGCGGATGGGCTCTCTCTGCTGGCCATCCTCCTGACCCTAGCCCCTCCCGAGGGACTCCTCCTTGTCACTGTGGCATGTGACATTTCAGGCTCCTCTCATGCATTTTCATACACGTGGGAGCTGGGAAAATACAGGGTTACAAAGACAGAATGTTGTCGTGAACGTATCACCTTGTTGTCTTCCCTTAGCAGTATGCCTTAAGAACCTTCAGGAAAAGGTTTGGCACATTTTGATCTACTTCCTTCTCTGGGAGCTGGACTGGCTGCAGGATAGGAACTTGGTGTCCAGGACCCGGATTCACTGTGGAGCCAGCCTGATGTGTGGGAACCGGGCACAGGGGACTGGCTGGCTGTCTCCCCAGCATGACTGTGTTACGGGTGCCTCCAGGGACCGCAGAACGGGACACGCTGAGCCCTTGTCATCCTAGGGACAGAATCTGGCTCATTGCTGCGCAGTGTGGGTAGCCATTAGATATTGGTAGCCTGGAATGTTCTCTCTTTGTTTCTTGATTTAACAAGAATCGTGCCTACCCTGATGGCTGAGGCGGGAAGGAGGAGCAGTGATCATTCCCCATTTTTAACAGGGCGCTTAGAGATTGGTGCCTTTGGGGAGGTCACTTAGCCCTTGAAGGACATTGACTCACACTCTCCGTGTCATGTAGGATATGTGATTGGCTGCCAGAAGTGGGATGGAGAAACACAAAACGAACAATGAACCAGTAGCTCCAACAAGATAGTGGTGAGTGCTTGCTCTGCCCTGTCAGGCTCTCGGTGTCACAGACCCAGGCCCCTTCCAGCTTGTTGCTCTACCCGGGATGGGGCCTTGTTGCCATGGTGCCGTGGTTCTCGATGGCTCACTACCATCCGTAGTCTGTCAGAGGGAGGCAGGGAGGGGCGCGGAGCTCTTTCCTTTTAAGGACAGCATGTGTCTTTACTTCTTATTTAATTAACACATATTTAGTGCCTATCATGTACTTTATCAGTATTGACCCATGGAAGCCTCATTACAACCTTTTGTTTACTCATGTTATAGATTAAGAGACCAAGGCACAGAGTGGCTGAATAAATGATCCCCTTTCACGTAGTATAGAAGGCGGAGCCTCTCACAGCCCGTGGAGGAGAACCAGCCACACAACTACACCTGCTTGCAGGGGAGGCCTGGAAACATGGTCCTATTTAGGTGGCCACGTGCTCAGCAAAAAACACCCCAAATGTTCTATAACTTGAAGGTGATCCGTGGTGTTGGGGACAGCCTGACAGCCTCCATCCTAGCTCACAGCCTGTTAGCTGTGGGCCGAGCTCTCCCGGCTTTCCTGACAGCCTGCCCAGGACTCTTTCCACCGAGACACCTGTCTCTGTCCTCAGAAATCCCTAGTACAGGCGCACCTGGGAGATAACCACGGGCTGGGATCCAGACCACTGCAGTAAAGCTGATATTGCCATAAAGTGGGTCCAAGGAATGTTTTGGTTTCCAGGGCACAGACGTTCCACGTACCCGCTGTTGCAGTCTGTGAGCTGTGCAACAGCACCGTGTCTAAAACAACAACGTGCATGCCGTCACTGAAAAAGACTTTATTGCTAAAACATGCAACCTGCCGTCTGAGCTCTCAGCGTGTCGGTCTTTCTGCGGGTGGCGGGTCTCCGCGGAGCTGCCGGCTGCTGACCCGTCGGGGTGCTGGGCGCTGGAGGCCCGCGGGGCCCTGCGGTTTGTCGCACCGATGGCCCTTCTGTCCCGAACGGTTGCTCGGTGGCAGGCGGTGCCGCCCGATGGCGTTTAGCCCACGGAACCGCCTTCGGAACTGGAGTCCGTCCCCTCGAGCCCTGCCGCCGCTTCATCCGCGCGGCTCCGGCGTGTTCTGATCCCTCCGTCGTGGCTCCCACCGGCAGCTCAGGACGCCCCTCGCTCTGCTCGTCCCGAGGACGCGCCTCCACGTGCCGTCCCGCCTGACCCTGCGCTCGCAGCAGCTGCGTCCCCTCCTCGGGCTCCGCTCCTGCTTCTGGTCTCTTACTGTTTCTACCCCAAGAGCAGGGACTTCCACTGTGAACGTCCTGAACTTTCAATTTGTATAAAAACAGAATCTGGGAAGCACAATAAAGCAAAGTGCAATAAAATGAGATGTGCCTATACAGAAAATAAAACTTATGATGAATGTAGGCTTTCCCAGAGTCTGGAGCTTCTAGCGGTCTTGGTCCCCACTGCCCTAGCCCTCTGGGACCCCGTTAGAACAGCCAAGGAAGCCAAGCACAGCGGCAGGGCATGGCGTCTGTGTCGGGCAGGATGGTGAAAGGAGGCAGGAAAGAGCTGAACAGTCGGGGGCAAGGGAAAGAGAAGGATGGAGGGATGTGGTGGAGGGGAGGGGTAGAGATTACCAGGAGGATGGGGAACTTCAGAGTTCAAGCTTCTGGAGTGGGGCAGTTTCTAGTGATAACCAGGTCCCGGCCGTGTCCTCTGGCCAAAGAGGAGCCAAGGTCAAAGCGCTGAGGGACCAGGGTTGGGAGAGGCTCGTGGACATGGATGCAGAGATCACCAGGCACAACCAGAGCGTGGAGGAAGCATCCTGGAGGCCGCCACTGCTGCAGCCCCGAGGCTAGGAGGCAGGTTCACAAGAGCAGAGCTCCCTGTTTAGAGAGGAGGAGCCGCGGACAGACAGCGGGATGGCAGGAAGGGAAACCCCAGGTGGGGCTCATGTCCTGTGCAGATTGACAAGGAGCTTGACAGGCCGCTTAGAGCACTCCCAAGAGGTTCAGGGAAATGGGGGGCGGGGGGCTGGATCACAGAACCACCTCTGACTCCATGTGCTTAGAGGAATCCATGATGCATTCTTCAGTTTTGTCGGATGGACGAGAAGACGAGTGGCCCAGGAGCAGCGAACATCCCTGCTAGTGTGAAAGCAAATAATGTCTGCTGGTGCTGCTGGGAGAGAGTGGGGGCGGGGGTGCTGCCCATGGGGGGCTGGGGGGCTGCAGAGCTTTGGGAAGGGAGCGGATGGTGGGACAGGGATGAAACACGCTGTGTGTCTGAGCCGGAATCGCCCACCCCTCGGCCTCTAGTCCTTTAAAATCCTGCCAGAGCTCCAGGCAACCTCGGACCTGCTTTGTGTGTTCACAGACCAGGTTTCATTTTCTAGAATTTTCTATAAGTGGAATCAGAGCATATGGACTCCACCCCTCCTTTCTTTGCTTGTTCGGTTTGGGTCTGGCTTCTTTGACTCGAGATAATTATTTGAGATCTATCCCTACGTTTCCATGTATTAATAGTTCCTTCGTTTTTATCCATGAGAATTATTGTGTCATGGGCCTTTTCACCTGTTGGTAAACGTTTGAGTTGTACTCAGCTTTTGGCTTTTGAGATAAAGTTGCTGCGGACACTTGTGCACCCGTGCCTGGCTGTGTGCCTTCATTCCGCTCAGGGAAATCCTTGGGAGTGTAGTATCTGGGTCCTATGCAAGGGGTACGCCTCACCCTTTAAGGACATGCTGAACTGTTCTCCAGGGTGGCCACACCGTTTCACGCCAGCCTCGCAGCGAATGAATGTTCCAGCTGCCCCCCATCCTCGCCAACACTGGTCGCGGGCAGTCTTTCTGATTTACATTCTAGCACAAGGTGATCTCTCATCGTGGTTTTAATGTTTATTTCCCTCATCACTACTGATGTTGAGGTTATTTTTATGGGGTTATTGACATCATATGTTTTCTTTTCTTTTTTTTTTAAGATTTTATTTATTTATTTGACAGGCAGAGATCACAAGCAGGCAGAGAGGCAGGCAGAGAGAGAGGAGGAAGAAGGCTCCCCACTGAGCAGAGAGCCCAATGCGGGACTCGATTCTAGGACGCTGGGATCATGACCTGAGCTGAAGGCAGAGGCTTTAACCCACTGAGCCACCTAGGCACCCTGACATCATATGTTTTCTTTCGTGAAGTATCTGCATGGATCCTTTGTCCATTTTTTCCTTTGGCTTGTTTGTTTATGATTGAGTTTTTTTTTTTAAGATTTTATTTATTTATTTGACAGACAGAGATCACAAGCAGGCAGAGAGGCAGGCAGAGGGGAGAGAGGAGGAAGCAGGCTCCCTGCTGAGCAGAGAGCCCAATGTGGGGCTCGATCCCAGGACGATGGGAACATGACCTGAGCCGAAGGCAGAGGCTTTAACCCACTGAGCCACCCAGGCGCCCCATGAGTGAGTTTTGAAGGCTCTTTCTGTCTGTGGGTGCCAGTCCTGTATCAGATACGCAGCTTGCAAATACTTCCTCTCCGTCACTTGCCTTTTCTTGTCTTAACTGTGTCTTTCAAAGAGCATGAGTTTTTAATTTAATTAAAATTAACTCAAAGAGCACAGGTTCTTAATTAAAGTCCGGTTTATCAAGTGAGCTTTTGGTGTCACATTGAAGAAATGTTTGCCTCCCTCAAGTCACGCCACCGGCTCTCCGTCTCAGAAAGGAACCGATTTTCTTTGATGGCTGGCAGTATGACGTGTCAATAAAAACTTCATGAAATTTTCTATGTAAAAGCCCCAATATTTCTGGTTTTCAGTACGACAGTGTCGAAGTTGCCCGCTTTTCCCCCAACATGACGCAGCAGGAGCGGCGCCTTTGAACACTGTGTGTAACAAACGGGTCAGAGAGCCTCGCATCCTGTCCTCTGTGCCCACTGCTGCTGTGACCCGTTCTGCCAGAATTCACTTCATCACGGTGACCACAGCATAGCCCTGTGCTGCTTACAGCCCATATTTCTTGCTTTCCTGAGAAATTTAACATTTTGGCTATTTTCACTTATGGTTTCTTTCTTAGTGACCACAGGTCGCGAGAACGGTGTCGGAGAACTGTCCCTTCCCGGTGCCGGGGCCCAGCAGTTCTGCCTGTCCCACACACTGTGCCCCCACAGTCTTCTCTCTGGGTCTCCCTTCCTGGCCATCTCCCGAGGGGCCAAGCCCAACGAGATGCTTCTCTCCCCTGCCGACCCCAGGGCACACACCCTTGGTGGCTTCAGACCCTCGGGCCTGTTTGCAAGCGCAGCTGCTCAAACAAGTCTCACCCAGAGCTGCCTGCCTCCGCGGAGGCGTCCTGGAAGCCACCGTTCTCCGTGTCCCGGGGCCGCAAGCAAGGTGTCCCAGGGCCCCGCCCCTGCTCAATGGGTCTTCTCCTTGAGCAGGAATCTGGAACCACCTGATTCCCGCCCAGTATTGAGCAGTTTAAGTGGCCGAGCGTAGGGTGGGCAGGGACAAAGGGGATTCTCTGCGCCTCGGGGTGTGGTGTCAGGACAGGGTTCTTGTCCCAGAGCTGCTCGTGCATCCGCGCAGAGCAGTGCAGGGAGCGAGGAGAGGACACAGGGTCTGCTCAGATAGGCAAGCCCGTGACTGCCCCGCACAGCAAAGACAGGGTTGGGGGCGGGCAGAGGTAAGTGAGCCAGAGAAGGAGGAAGAGGAAATGGAAGGAGAAGGAGGGACGAGCCTGGCACGGAGAAGCTGGTTAGTAGGCGTTTGCACGTGGACGAATGCATGAGTGATGGCAGGGAGAGCAGGGCTGTCACGGGGCAGGCTGCCTGCCTCCAGGAACTTTCTGTAGCAGCCCAGGAACGAGGCAACTGCACAGTTCAAGAGGTGCAGTGAAGGCTCAAAGGCAGGCCTGGGGGTGTAGCTCAGGGGCAGAGCATTTGACTGCAGATCAAGAGGTCCCCGGTTCAAATCCGGGTACCCCCTTGCTAAAGTCCCTTTTGGCTATGAAGTGGTAAACAAGAAGGAGGCAAGTCATTCTGAGGCCTCTGTGCCTGGCTTCTCTTCTGTCCTCGTCTCTAGGATTGGACAGCAGGGAGGGTGGTTGTGAGGTTCCTTGAGGTCACAGCTAGTCATGCCGGTGTCACAGACTTTCCCCAGCAGCAATGTCTGGGAGCACCCTCATTGCATTAGCAGGAACCCAGATTTCTGAAATGTTTCCTGGC
>NW_022631105.1:6320317-6411907 GCF_010015895.1 Lontra canadensis | reverse complement strand
TTTTTTGTTGTTGTTGTTTTTATTCCTTCCATGGTCTTAGTCCTCCTTGCCCTTCCCAGCTCCTTCAATTTAGCAGGGTCGTCCTTGTCCATCTCCTCCAGAAAGCGCCCCCCGACTTCCTAGCTGCCGAGCCTCTTACTCCCTGTTCTCACAGCTCTCTGCTTGGACTTTCGGCACTCTGTGGAAATACTTCGGTTCGTGGGTTTGTCTCTTGCTTGGACCAAGACTCTTTGAGGAAAAGGGATAATGCTTTAGTAGTCTGTGTCTTCAACATGGATGACAGAGCCTGGCACCAGTCGGGCTCCAAGAGTGTTTGCTGAGTGAATGAATGAATGAAACACCCTCCCGAGGCTTGGAGAATGGAGGAGGCTGTCCCCGCACTGAGCGTGAGCTTCCCTTAGGGCCCAGAAAGCAACCACTTTTTTTCCGATAACTATGTGCCAGCCTAGGGAGAAAGACTACTATAGACTCGAATGATCTTTCCGGGTGTAAAGGTTGATGTCATTGCTCAGTCTGAGGAAGAGAGCAGGAGAGAGGAGGACTAGTTAAGGCTGAGAGGGGAAGAGAGAAAAGTGGACAACAGTGGAGGAGACTTGCCACCTCCTGGGACGTGCAGAAAAAAACGAGCCAAATATGGACACAGAGATCCTGAGTTCAATGCATGGGTGAAAAGGTGATAATGAGAAACCAGCAACAGGTGGGGGTATAGCTCAGGGGTAGAGCATTTGACTGCAGATCAAGAGGTCCCTGGTTCAAATCCAGGTACCCCCTTTCTTACTTTCTAAATGATTGAAGCAAGTGCTGGCATTTCTGCCTCTTGCCCCCCATGTATAACCATCAAATTAATCAAATTAATGCTCTTTGTCTTGGGATAAAAATTTAGGCTCTGCACCAGGACCAGCTCCAAGAATCTTTCCTTGAGCATCATCCAGGCAATAGCTACTGGGGTCACATTTCAGTGAAGGGGCTGATGAAGTTGGCTCAGTCCACTCCTACCTACCTGGAGACTCTTGCCTTTCATGGTGTGTGGGGAGACTTCCTTTCTCTCAGTGTCTCGTTTTTTCAACCTTATTATATAATCTCCAGAGAGAAAGTTATCTCTTGTGAAGAGAAAGAGAGAGAGAAAGCCACTTGTGAAGTGTAGATATGTACCTTCCTACTTCCCAGGAGTGACTGTAAGAGTTAGCATTTCTGGGGCACCTGGGTGGCTCAGTGGGTTAAGCCTCTGCCTTCGGCTCAGGTCATGATCTCAGGGTCCTGGGATAGAGCCCCGCATCGGGCTCTCTGCTTGGCAGGGAGCCTGCTTCCCCCCTCTCTCTCTGTCTGCCTCTCTGACTACTTGTGATCTCTCTCTGTCAAATAAATAAATAAAACCTTTAAAAAAAAAAAAAGAGAGAGAGCATATCAAAAACAGAGCTCCAGTCCTCTCGCTGGGAATCTGTCAGAGGGCAGACTTAGACCACTTGATTTTCCCTTCTCCTTCTTTTCTCTCTTACCACTTTCTTTCTTTCTTTTTTAATATTTTATTTATTTATTTGACAGAGAGAGATCACAAGTAGGCAGAGAGTCAGGCAGGGGGCGGGGAAGCAGGCTCCCTGCTGAGCAGAAAGCCCAATGCAGGGCTTGATTCCAGGACCCTGAGATCATGATCTGAGCCAAAGGCAGCAGCTTAATCCACTGAGCCACCCAGGTGCCCCCCACTCTTTCTTTTTTAATCTGTATCCATGTTTCCTTGGTGAGAATGCCAAGGAGTAGGCCCTACTTTATATAATAATTATTAAAAATGTAGTCAAAAGATTTAAAACACATATAATGGTATCAAGAATCCCGCAGAGGAATTTCCATGTTCCTTAATGAAGAGGTAATTTGAACCAATCTTTCCTATGACACCAAATAAAAAAGCTGGGAATGTATTACAAACAACTCAACAAAAGCCTCAAAGAGCTAACTAGTTAAATATGAAGCACAAGATGGAGATTCAGAACAAATGGGAAACAGAAGGATAAAGCTCTGCAGGAGAGGCTGCTTTCGCCCTGGCCCTGGTTTTCCATCCAAGAGAGGCTAAGTGAATTTCTGGGAGTCTCTCAGGACCAGGGGTATAGAAGTCAGAGTTCTGGGCCCACTGAGAGTAGGGACACGGGTAAACCATCTCTGGCTTTGGGCTGGGACCCTAAGGAGGAAAGGCAAACTGAACCAAAACAGTCCTTGCAAGAATTTGTTGCTGGTCTTTGTGACATCGGGATGGCCCAGAAACTCAAGCCTTGAAATTATATTAAGGTATCCTGACTGTTAGAGCCCCTCAGATCTCTGGAAAAAACAAAAGAAACTATCATCTCCACCTGGCTTCAAATTAGTCCTACAAATACATTTTCGAATACAGTGTTCAGTATGTAGTCAAGAATAGCTACATACACAAGGAGGCAAAAATCATCAATGAAAATCAATAGAAACAACAGACTACAGAACTAAACACAGGGAAGGGACTTTTTAAAAATATTAGAACAGCCAGAAACACACTGTAAAAAAAAGTGCTTGCTCCTTTCAAGAAGATAAGAGACAAGCTTGAAAATTTCAGTAGGAAGCTGGAAAGCATAAGAAGTAACTAAGAAGATATGAGAACAACATAAAAAAATGTATATCTAAAAATCAATAACTAAAATTAAAAATTCAATGAGATGTCCATGTTACAGTCAGTGAATGGTTTCAACCAAAGAGAAAATTGGTGAATTAGACCACTGGGATGAAACACATCCATTATAAAGCATGCAAGGAAAAATATGACAAACACAGAATAGAGAGTAACAAATTTAGAGGCTACAATGAGGAGGTCTAATGGACATTTAAATGGACTGCTGGAAGAGAAAATGAGAGAATGAAGTAGAGACAATATTTGAGGACACAAAGGCTAAGACTATTTTGCAACTTAGGAAAGACATCAATGCTGACATTCAAGAACCCCAGTGAATCTCAAACATAGGAAACAAAATTAAATCCATCCCCAGAGTTACTGTAATAAAATTACAGGAAATCACAGACAAGAAACTCAAAAGCATGGTAAAAAGAAAACACATTATTTTCAATGAGTTCCAATGAGATTGACAACTGAGTTCTCTAGAGTGACAATGAAAACCAGAAGGCAGTGGAATTACATCTACTGAAATACTGTTAACATAAAATTCCGTACTCAGGTAAAAAATCCTTCAGGAGTGAAGGTAAAATAAAGACAATTTTGGACTAATAAAAACTTAAATAACTCATCCATCACATGCAGGCACGGAAAGAAATTCTAAAAGGTATATTCTAAGCAGCAGGGAAATGATTTGTATGGAAGGACAAATGTAGTAAGGAAGACAGAGGCAAAGAAATAGTAAATATATGAATAAATCTAAGTGAACATTGACTGTAAAAGAGTAACAATAATGAGGTTAACACAACTTATGGGATAATGTAGAAGATAAAAAGTGCATATAAGTTGGGAGGAAAGTAAGTTCAGTTAAAAGTATTCTAAGATGCTGGGGCGCCTGGGTGGCTCAGTCAGTTAAGCGGCTGCCTTCAGCTCAGGTCATGATCACAAGGTCCTGAGATCCAGCCCCACGTCGGGCTCCTTGCCCAGTGGGAGATCTGTGTCTCCCTCTGCCTTCCCCACTCCCCCTGCTTGTGCTTGCTCTCCAACCACCCCCACCACTGTGTCAAATAAAATCTTTAAAAAAAAAGAAATTGTAAACAACAACAAAAAAATTTTTTTAAAGTTTTCTAAGATGCTTGTATTACCTGTGCAGAGGGTAAAGCCATTGGTTAGCCACAGACTCTGAGAAGTAACTATGCACATGGAGTTTCTAGCATAATCACTAAAAAAATAAGAAATAGCATTATATTTTTCAAACCAGTAGGGGAAAATAATAGTGTTAGAAAAATCTCAAACAAAAAAAAATGAAGAAAGAGAGAAAAACATAAAATATAAGTACTATAAGCAGCACAAGCACTGTAAATTGAAAGCATAAAATGAGGTGCATTTGAACGCAAATACATCAGCAGTTACATCAGAAGTACATAAAGCAAGTGCCCCAGGTTGAAAGACAGTATCATACTGGGGTTAAAACAACCTGCCAACTGTATTCTATTTACAAAAGACATCATCTAAAATTTGGGATACAGAAAGATTGAAAAGTAAAAGGATGAAAAAATATCTGACTGACAGAACATTAACAAAAAGAAAGCAGGTATATCTTACTATCAGACAAAATAGTCTTTTTTTTAAAAGAAAGTTTTTATTTATTTATTTATTTATTTATTTGCCAGGGAGAGACACAGCAGGAGAGGGAACACCAGCAGAGGGAGTGAGAGAGGGAGAAGCAGGCTTCCCATTGAGCAGAGAGCCCAATGTGGGAATCAATCCCAGGACCCTAGGATCATGCCCTGAGCTGAAGGCAGACACTTAACGACTGAGCCACCCAGGTACCCCCAGACAAAATATTCTTTAAATAATAAAATATTACTAGAGATAAAAGATAAATTATTAATAACCAAAGGCTGAATTTAACAGGAAGATGTAAGAATTCCCGATTTTTATGCTTCTAGTAATAAAGCTTCAAAATATGTAAGGCAAAAACTTGACAGAATAACCAAGATAGGGCGCCTGGGTGGCTCAGTGGGTTAAGCCTCTGCCTTTGACTCAGATCATGATCTCAGGGTCCTGGGACTGAGTTCCGCATCTCCCTCTGCTCAGGAGGTAGACTGCTTCCTCCTCTCTCTCTGCCTACTTGTGATCTCTCTCTGTCAAATAAATAAATAAATAAAATCTTAAATAAAATCTTAAAAAAAAAAGAAAAGAATAGCCAAGAGAAATAAACATGTCTAGAATTAGAGTGGAAAAATTCTACATACCTTTCTCATTAATTAACAGAAAAGTGTCATGAATAATTTACAATTTTTAGTTTCTTTCCCCCTTGCTTTATCGAGGTGTAATTGACAAATAGAATTGTAATATAAACTGTACAATGTAATGATATGATTTACATATAGATTGTGAAATGATTACCAAAATCAAGTCAATTAACACACCCACACTTACCAGGCAGGGAAGATACCATGATCATGACGGTGGTTTTTCCGGAGTGAGGCTCATTCATTGCGCTCTGAGTGTGCTGGCCCCCGTAATTTCCTCAAATGTGGGAGAAACTCAGCTGCATAATTTATGGTAGTGGGGGACTGAAAAAAAAGTTATTGAACACACCCCTCACCCCATATAATTACCTGTGTGCATGCATGTGTGTTTGTGTGTGAATGTTTAAGATCTCCTCTCTTAGCAACTTCCAAGTTTATAATACAGTATTATTAACTGTAATGTAATGCCCATTCTGTACATGAGCTCTCTAGAACTTACTTACCTTATAACTGAGTTTCTACCCTTTGATCAACACCCCCCCCACCCATTTCTTCTACCCCTCGGGCCTGGGCAATCACCAATCTACTCTCTGTTTCTGGGTTTGACTTTTTAAAAAATTCCACACATAAGTGATACCATACAGTATTTACATTTTTGGAGGGGGTCTGGCTTATTTTGCTTAATACAATGCCCTCCGGTTTCATCCATGTAGTTACTGATGGCAGGATTTCCTTCTTTCTAATGGCTGAATAATATTCCACTGTGCGTGTGTGTGTGTGTGCATGTGTGTAGGTGTGTGTTTATGTGTAACATTTTCTTTATTCATTCATCCGTTGATGGACACTGAATCAGCATTTAGAGATATACTTGTGGCTTTGAGCACTATGCTGGAAAAGAATAGAAATAAACTAAGAATCTATCTCAAGAAGTTAGAAAAACTGGATAAAAGAACATATGAGAGAAGAAAGGAAAGAGCAGAAATTAATGAAATAGAAAACAAACACAAGGGTGCCTGGGTGGCTCAGTTGGTTGGGTGACTGCCTTTGGCTCAGGTCATGATCTCAAAGTCCCGGGATTGAGTCCCACATCAGGCTTCCAGCTCCATGGGGAGGCTGTTTCTCCCTCTGACCTTCTCAGCTCTCATTCTCTCTCTCATGCTCTCTCTCAAATGAATCAATAAAACCTTAAAAAAAAAACCTAGAAAGCAGACAAATAATGACTTAAAAAAAAAAAGCACAAAATAGACAGGAGTAACAAAGCCAAAAGTTGGTTTTTGAAAAGAAAAGATAGATTAACCTCTGGTGCAACTGCTAAGAAAAATAAACAGAAACAAACCTATATCAGAAATTAAAAAGAAAAACTGCAGCTTCTTTAGACTTTAATGAATACTTAACATTATGAAAATATACAAAAAATATACAAAAATATATAAAAAATTTTAAAATCTAACATGAAAAAGAACTTACTATGTGGCAGACATGATTTTATGTACTTTAAACATATTAATTTATTCAATTTTCATAACACCTCCACAAATGAGGCACTAACACTGTGCTCATTTCTATCATCATGCCCATTTTATATATGGCAAAACTGAGGCTAAGGGAGTTAATAAATTTCACCAAGTCCACTCAGAACCTAGAATTTGAAACCATGTATTATGTCTTAGGAGTCCAAAGACTTTGCTACTATGCTATGCTGAAATTGAGCAAGAACTTAAAAAAATACAACTTAAAGCTGACACAAGAAAAAAATAGAAAAGCTGAATCGTCCTCTAAGTTTTAAGTAGTTGTTTTAGTCAAACTGTCATTTGAAACTTTTTCACAAAAGAATTCAGACAAGATGGTTTTACTGGTGAGTTTTGTCTAATACTTAAATAAGCAATAACTATTTTTACATAAAAATCTAAGAATAGAAAAGATATACACATTCTATAACTCCTTTTGTGAGACTAGCACAATCTTTTTTTTTTTAAAGATTTTATTTATTTATTTGACAGAGAGAGATCACAAGTAGGCAGAGAAAGGAGGGGAGGCAGGCTCCCAGCTGAGTAGAAGCCAGATGTGGGGCTCGATCTCAGGACCCTGAGATCATGACCTGAGCCGAAGGCAGAGGCTTAACCCATTGAGCCACCCAGGCGCCCCAAGACTAGCACAATCTTGATACCAAAACCCAACAAGGACAGAATAAAGAATGCATAGGCTAATCTCACTCATAAACATAGGTACAAAAATTAAATTATTATCTAACAGAATTCACATATATATATATAGAGAGAGAGAGAGAGTAGGACTTCATGACTAACTAGGATTTATATCTGGAATGCAAAGTATGTTTAATTTTACAAAAAGCAATGAGTGGGGAGTGCCTGGGTGGCTCAGTCATTGAGCATCTGCCTTCAGCTTGGGTCATGATCCCGCAGTCCTGGGATCAAGCCCCACATTGGGTCCCTGATTGACAGGAGGCCTGCCTTTAGCACCACTACTTGCTAAAATGCTCCCTCTTCCTCTCTCCTGGCGTGTGTTCTCTTTCTTGCGGGCTCTCTCTCTTTCTGTGTCAAATAAATAAATAAAATCTTTTTAAAAAAAAAAGCAATGAGTGCAATTCATCATGTAAATAGACTAAAAGAGAGTAATCATATGATTATCCTTTTTAAATTTTTTTATAAAGTAAATACTTTTATTTTTTTATTAAGATTTTATTTATTTGACAGACAGAGATCACAAGTAGGCAGAGAGGCAGTCAGAGAGAGAGAAAGAAGCAGGGTCCCTGCGGAGCAGAGAGCCCAATGCAGGTATCGATCCCACCCTGGGATCATGACCTGAGCCAAAGGCAGAGGCTTTAGCCCACTGAGCCACCCAGGTGCCCCAATTATCCTTTTTTTTTTAAAAAGATTTTATTTATTTATTTATTTGACAGACAGAGATCACAAGTAGGCAGAGAGGCAGGCAGATAGAGAGGAAGGGAAGCAGGCTCCCCACTGAGCAGAGAACCCGATGCAGGGCTCGATCTGAGGACCCTGGGATCATGACCTGAGCCGAAGGCAGAGGCTTAACCCACTGAGCCACCCAGGTGCCCCTCATATGATTATCTTAACAGATGCAAAAGGGGGTTTTGATAAAATCTCACATCAATCCATGACAATTTTTTTTTGCAAACTAGAAATTGAAGAAAAATTCTTTAATTTGATAAAGACTGCTTAGAAAAAGTATAGTTCATGATATGTACTTAACTGTAAAATGTTGAGAGCTTTCATTTGAAATCAGAATGAGTCAAGATATCTACTGTCAATACCCTTATTCAACATTACACTGGAGGTTCTAGTCAGTACAACAAGGTAAGGAAAAAGTCTGTAAGGACTGGAACATCGGAAATAAAACTTGCAAAGTACTTAGCTGATAGGAGCACATACATTGGAAATCAAAACGAATCAACAAAGAAATTATTAGAGTTAATGAGTGTTTAGCAAGACTGTCAGCATATACCCTGCATTCTTTTATCCCCTTTTGCCTGGCAAAATCACAACTTTTGAAATGATATACTAGAAATTTCTGCTTTCAAATCTTAAAATTCTAATGTTAATCAATATCTTTATCTTCCTCTCAAATTACATAAGGATTTTTAAACTCTTGTCACTCTGTTCCTTAGATGTTATTGTTAATCAATATTTTTACTTTAGTTATATCTTTTTAAAAAACTTTATAAGTTAGACATTAATTATATAATTAGACATTAATATTGTGTTACATGGTAAATGATTGTTTAGATTTATTTACATACCTTATAATTTCTTTGTTCAGTATTCCTTTTTGTGTCTCAAACCTCCCATTCTGGGATCACTTTTCTTTTCTCTAAAGTATATATTTAGGGGCGCCTATATATATATATATATATATATATATATTCTCTAAAGTATATATTTAGGGTTAAGCCTCTGCCTTCGGCTCAGGTCATGATCTCAGGGTCCTGGGATCGAGCCCTGCAGTGGACTCTCTGCTCGGCAGAGAGCTTGCTCCCCCTGCCCCCGCTTGCCTTTCTGCCTACTTGTGATCTCTGTCAAATAAATAAATAAAATTTTTAAAAATAAATAAATAAATAAATAAAGTATATATTTAAAATTTGCTTTAGTGAGAGTCTGTTGGCAGTAAACTCTTTCAGTTTTTGTCTGTTCTTGAAGAATAGTTCGGCTGGGAATAGAATTCAGAGCCGACTGTGATTTCCTCGCAACATATGGAATATGTTACAGCACTACTTTCTGGCTTCCTTTGCAATGGTTGATAAGTCATACAGCAGTTGCAATACTGTCCTTTTTTTTTTTTTTAAAGAATTTATTTAGTTATTTGAGAGAGAGAGAGCACAAGAAGGGGAGGGTCAGAGTGAGACGCAGACTCCCCGCTGAGCAGAGAGCCTGACGCAGGACTTGATCCCAGGACTCCAGGATCACGAACCAAGCCAAAGGCAGTCACCAAGCAACCGAGCCACCCAGGCGCCCGAAATACGGTCCTTTTATAGATGATCTCGGATTTCCTTCTGGCTATCTTCAAGGACAGAGTCCTCACCCTCAGCCAGTGGACCAAGTACACACTGGCGTGTGCAGGACCAGGTGAGGGGAGGTCTTCGAGGGGACAAACGCGTCACCAGAGCACAGCTGCCTGCTTGGGTGTGATCTCTGCTTCTTCACCCTTTGCAGAAAAGCTCAGAAACCAGATTCAACAAGAGGAGAGGAAACTGTGACTTTAGTACCACTATTTGCTAAAATGCTAGGGGGCACCCAGATTTGAACTGGGGACCTCTTGATCTGCAGTCAAATGCTCTACCCCTGAGCTATACCCCCTGCTCTACCAGGAGATCCAATTAATACCCTTTCCCTGTGCAGCCACACCCAGAACTCCCGCCGTAGATGCCGCTCGGTTGGCTGAGTTGCGGGACCTGCTTTACTGCCAACTCCTGTCCCTGCTTAGCAGCAGCAGCAGCAGGTTGCTTTCTCCCCCAGCTCTGCAGCTTCTCCATCTGCAGATCCTGGGCGAGCAGCAACTTGGGAAGCCTTCCCCGACGGCTGGAAGGATCTACCGTAACATCTGTACTGCGGTTCCTGTGCTGCGTACCTGAAAACAGAGACTCAGAATGCCCAGTGGTTGGCTAAGTCTGCACCACTTAAAAGGTAGAAGACACACGGGCTGGCGATGGGTCAGAGCTCCCCGCACGACGCTGCTCCCTCGGATGCAGGCAGAGCCCTGTCTCATTGCCTCAGATCTCCACGTGGTCACACTGCTGGCTGAGACGAGCCACCTGAGGAAACGACTGTCCCTAGGCTCCAAGTCCCCCTTTCTGTGCTCGGCCCTGCCGGCCCTGCCGTGCTGGGACTCTGTAAACCACCCTCATCCTTTGCCAGGTGGCTTCCTGGTTGGTCCCCAGCAGGGTTCTCGGAGGGAGGTGGGAAGGTCGGAGGTGGGAAGGTCGGAGCCGGCCAGAGCCCCCGTTGTGCCTGCTGTGGCTCCTGCCAGCGTCACCTAGCAGCAGCAGTCCGTCCCAGGAGCAACCGAGACTGCGGCCTGCAGTCTGGTGCTCACAGGACCCGCCTCGCCACAACTCTTCGGGGACACCAGTACCTCCTTAGGGATCTGAGGCCGGGATCCACAGAGAAACTCCCCAAGCCTGTGAGATTTCCCAAGTTCTCCTCCTCTGTTTGTTTCCTGGGCCCCAGAGTGGGAGACGTTCCTTCCAGACACTACCTCTGTGACATTCAGTCTCTCCTTGTCGTCCTTCAGTTCTCTAGTGCCGGTTGTTAGGGGTTGGATCTCCAAAAAGATCTGCTGAAATCTTTCCCTCGGTACCACAGGATGCGACCTTGACTGGGGTCATGGGAGAGACAATTAGCTCTGATGAGGTCACGGTGGAGAGGGGCGGGGCACAGTAGGACCGGGTCCTTGTAGGAAGAGGAGAGACACAGAGGGTGACAACAACCATGGGCAGATGGAATGGCCACCGGACATGAGAAGCTAGAAGGATGCAGGGAGGACCCTCTGCCCACACCTTGATTTCCCACCCTGGGCCCCCGAGCAGTGGGCTGGTAAATTTCTGTTGTTTTAAGCAGCCAATTTTGTTACAGCGGCTTAAGGAAACTGATACACTCGCTAACAATTATTTATATTAAATTCTCCGTCAAAATGACAGAGGTAACTTTTGCCTCCAGACTAGACCCTGGATGATACTGAAATTGGGACCACGGCGGCTCTGGGGAAGCAGACCCTCGACGAGGACATTCAGGATGGATGTGGTCTTGACCTTAGTCTTCAGTGTGGTGCTGAGTCTCTGGAATGACCTTAGGGGTGCTGGGCCACAGACTCAACCCAGCCTTATCCTGTTTGAGGAACTAGGGGACGGTGTCTATACTACTCAATTTTGTCATTCCAGGTGAAGGAGGAAAAAAATCAGGCTCTCAAAGGGGGCACCTGGATTTGAACCAGGGACCTCTTGATCTGCAGTCAAATGCTCTACCACTGAGCTATACCCCCTTCTGACAGAAGTGGTGTAATTAATAAACTCAGACTTCCACACACAAGCTGCTCATTCAGGCTCCGTACAGAACTGCTGGGTCTGGGCAACTCTACACACACCCTCTCGTGCCATAACTATCCTCCTTTTCCAAAAGGACACCGTCCCTCTTGGCTTCAGCGTGGAAGATCCCTGAACTGTCCATCTGAGACCACGAAGTCTGTACCTGGCTTGCTTTCCAAAGGCAGAAAGTGAACCCCAGGGGTAAGGCACCGCTCACTGAACAAGGTCTAGAATGTTCATTGCCAGCTTTTCAATGTTATCCTATGCACATTTACATTCTGATGGAAGAGAATTGATTTGGGGGCTGCATCCGTCTGGTGTCAGGCTGGTGCCTTGAGTGTTGGGGATAGATGTGGAGCGTGTGCTGCTTTCGGGTGGAAACAGACTGGCCCCAGGTGATGGGGGGTGGTGGGGGGTGGGGGTGTTTCTTCAGCACACAGGGTCTGCAGCTTGGTTCTGGCCGTTGTTCTAGAAGGCCAGTCTGGAGACGCCTTTCCCCCTCCTCTTCCCTGGTGACACAGATATTTGCAATAAACGTCTGAGGCTCCATCTGGCTTCCGTTGCTGGACCCGAGGGCCCTGACGGCCACAGCAGGCTACATCCTGACGTGCCTTATGCTCCATGCTGCTGACAAATGCATCTCTGAGTGGGCATGAAGTCGAGCAAAGCTTTTCCAACTTTCTGCAGTGAAGGACCAGCTTTATCTTTATTTTCCTAAAACCTCTCAGGGCTCCATGGCAGCGCATCAGACCTGCGGACTTTGAGACCCCCACCCCCCAGCACCCGAGCGGGCCGGCATCAGATTGTTGTAGAATTTCTAAGTGTTGCCAGAAAGCTCCTGGACGACACTTTGAATGGCACCAGGCTCCTGCTCGCGTCGGCGAAGCGGGTACTGAAGGGCACCGGGCTCGAGGACATGCTGACCATGAACTCCTCTGGAGCAGAGGGATGACTTTACCACTCTGTTAAGATAGTCATGCGAGCCCTCTGTAGAACCCCCTTTTCCAACCAGCAGGCGAATCATACCCTGCCAGTGTTCTACCCATAAAGACCTGCCATATGGGTGCCTGCTCTGTTTCGGAGCTCACGGAATATTTCACTCTGTTGATAAATGGGCATGTTTCTACTCCTGTTTGGTTACCAGGAAGCTCAGAGATGGGATTTATATTCAGGAATAGTAGCTTCTCCTAACCTGGGCTCTCGGGCATAATTCTTCACCTCCTCTCCTATATGTTCAGTCCTTGCCTTTTCTCCCCCCTGCAATTTTAAAAATTGTCGTAAAAGACACGTGACATAAAATGCACTGCCTTCACCATGGTTAGCGTACCGTTCAGTGGCATTAAGTACACTCACATGGTCGTGCAAACCATCCCCACCGTCCGCCTCCTGACCTTTTCATCTTCCCGAACTGAAACCCTGTCCTCGTTCATCAGTAACTGCCCGTCCCCCAGCCCCCAGCCCCTGACGTCCCCCCTTTTGCTTTCTGTCACCATGATTTTGACAGCCTCGTATAAATCAGTCCTGTGTATACTTGTTTGATCGGTTGGACTTTTATGTATCTTTTATTGCAAGCTGCCTCAGATTCCATTTTTTTTTGAAGCAAGCTTGGTATAAACAAATAAAACCAGGATGGTAATAATTAGGCACAAGGGAAACATTGAGAAAGCCTAGGGCAGATTTTCTCTGTCCCTTCAGGAAATGAGTGTGGCTGAGGAGATAAACATGACACACTTGAGTTTTTACTACTTGTTGGAAAGATAAATGCTGGGAGGCCTAGGGGTGGCAAGGAGCTGGCCTTCCGCTGGAGTGAAAGGTCCACGACCTAGAAACAGCCGGATTTGAACCAGGGACCTACTAGTCTGCAGTCAAATGCTCTACTCCTGGGCTATACCTCCACCTCCCTCTGTCCTTTTACTAAGATACGTCCATAATTCCAGTCTTTCCCAGCTGCGCTCCCACGGTGGGTCTCCCGGGGAGCTGCCGGAGCGCCTTCTCTGGGCACCCGCCTCCCCACCTGTCAGAAGCTGCTCTCCATCTCCCGTCTGCGCACCTGTGTCCGCGTGAACGCCCCTCCTCCCAGGTGATGACGACGCTGGTAGTGATTACCGGGTACCAAAGGGATCCCACCCATCCCCCCACATCTAAGATGCTCCATTTCTTTTTCTGCATATACCGCTGTTTTGCTTTCCTTTCCCAGGGACTAAGACCTGGGACTAATCAGAGGCTCTCAGGGCTGGGCGTACCCCAGGGGAGGCATCGGGGTGGCTGGGGAGAAAGCTGCAGCCCCACATTTTGCAGGGAGGAGAGCGAGCGAAGACCAGCCCAGGTGTCCGCTGGCGGGAGGACCTGGCGGCTGGGCATAGGGTACTCGATCTCAAAGAGCCCCTGCTTGGCGGTGATCCATTTCCGATATTGAGCCTACGTTGCGTGTCTGTCTGCCTCTTTCTTGGTTCTGCTGTCTTGTACTACCGGACAGAATTTTCTGCTCTTGTACTGAGAGGACTCTGAAGTGAGGCCTTCCCCTGTAGAGGAGATTGGTTCCTTGCTCGAAGGTCTCCTAGCAGCTGCTCCCTGTGCTAGAACCTTCCAACAAACTCTCGGATCCAGCTGTGGGACGATGGAGGCTAGTCAAGGCTAGTCAGACTTCCATACTCTGGACACACGCAAATGAGGTGCTGTACGCGGCAGTCTGCCTTTCTAAAAAAAAAAAAAAAAAAAAAAAAAAAGGTCGAGAGTGTTGCAAAGTGGATGATTTTTTCCAGGACTATGAGCAGCACTTTGTTGAACATAAGTGCACGTGTGGCCCATTTCTCATGATTTCCCAGGATCGAGTCCTCCCCAGTGGCTGCTCCCTCCTCACGTCCCTCCCCTGCGCCCCCCCCCCCCCCCCCCCCCCCCCCCCCCCCCCCCCGGTCTGCACACTGACCCTCCCCTCAGCATGGTGCAGCAATCGGCTTTGGAGCAGAGTCTGCTAATCCCGAATCAATACAACCTCGGTGTGGTCGTCCGGGTATGAAGCTGGGCTCCCAGACCCCCCAGCAGACCCCCAAATTCACAGGCGCCACCCGATCGGACCCGGCTCTCAACACCTCCCTAGTCGGCCTCACAGTACAGAGCCATAGGAAGCCAGGATGCCCTCCAGGTTCCCCGGGAAACCAAGTTAGCTGTCAGAAGGTTGCTCAGTGAGGCTGCCATCAGAGCAAATGGAATGGAATGTTCCTGAAGGTTTTCTCCTCAGGCCACAGAACATTTTAGTGAATTATTCCTGTTCCAAAGTACTGTCCCCTCTCTAGAGGCCGGAATACTCACACCCACCAAAGTGGGCATCTCAGTGTGTCCTCGGCCGCCCCTACTAGGTGGCTGGGTCCCGTCACCCCATCTCTTGTATGCACATACCCCTTCCCCGTCTTGTGTCTCCACTCTCTGACCTGCTAAGTGTGTATTAATCTTGGTCCCCAGAGGGAGGGCAAGAGGATATGTCACCTCATTTCTCTACAAAACAGCTTGATTCCTCCTTTGTGTCCCAACCTGCTGAAGGACAGAAATCGAAAGACTCGACTCTGGGGTCCTGCACAACTTCCCCTGTGCTGTGCCTAAGTTAAGAAGGGGCTTTCAGAGTACCCCCACCTTTGGGGCAGGTGGGCGTCTGGTCTGCCACCTGGTCTTGACCCCACTGTGAGCACCGGGACTTTCTGATCCCGCTGGTCTCGTCTGCGTCTTCTGCTTGGCCCCCTGGTACTGGCCACCTTGCCCACGTGGCCCTTCCACGCTGGGACGGAGTTGGCTGCCGGTGCCTGTCTGTTGGCTCTGAACCCCCAGCGCCCGGATGGCGGGAATGGGAAAGCTGAGCACGGACAGTTTGCATCTCCAGGCTTATCCCTTCCCTCTGGTATGAAGGACGCAAGCTCTCCCTGCCTGGCTGGGGTGCGGGGCATGGGGGGGTGGGTGGAGTAGGAGTCAGAGGGGTGGGAGATGTAGGATTCCATCTCTATTGTGACCGGCCGCACCTGAGCTGTAGGAAGATTCAGCCGCTGTCTCCCCTCAGCTGAGCCCGGGACCCTCCGTCCTTACAACACAGCTCCTGCGACTAACCTAACCCTTCCTGCGACTCAGCATTGAATGGTTTCTGTGAATTGTCGCCTTGTGTCTTCACATCCACCCTGAGCTGGGCACAATTATTATCCCCAAGTTGCAGGTGAAGAAACTAAGGCTTAGAGAAATTTAGGAGTCCAACCAGTCTAACTCTGGGACTAAAGCTTGGGGACCACGTTGCAAGATATTTTTCTAACGCACGAATGAATTGGGTCTCTGTCTGCACGGCGGGACTAGATGAAACCTCGGCCAGTTCCTTACTGGGTGATTTCTTTTCTGAAATATTAGGGAGATAAAGGCGTATCACCTGTTACTGTAGGCTGCTTAGGCCGTGATGCAGTTAATGAGGTCATAACTGTCACTTCTGCTAATGGCCGGTCCCATCTGTTGCGTGCTGATTCTGGTTTCACATTCACAGGGAATTATCTCCTCGTTTTAGGGGTATCACCAACTCACGTATAAACCAAAGTGGGTAGGTCCTAGGAGCTGGAGGGAAGCACTCCTTACTCCTCCACCCCCGCCCCCCCAATCTCTGGGCAAGGTGAGTCATTTCACCAATGCCTCAGGCAGGAGCCCAGTTGGCTGGAGGAGCACAGAGCAGCCAGCACTCATCACCTCGTCCATCCAGTCGTGACCTCGCCCTGCGTTGCTAATGATACCCCTGATGCTGCTGATGAGCCCGAAACCATAGTGACTGGCTCTGTGAGCGTGCTTCTTTGTTTCTCCTTGCTTTTCAGAGACGTTCCCTTTGAGAAGTCAACCTATCTCCATGGTGCTAAGAGGAATAAAGAATGTGGTCCTCCTCACACACCAATGCGCGGCGGCTGATTCATGTAAGATACAAATCCTCATCAGAACCCGAAAACGAAAATCACATTTTTTTTTTAATCGGGGAGTGTAATTTCCTTCTGTTATATTTAAACAGACTTATCTATGGGAAAGAGATTTTTAATTTTTTATTATGGAAAATCTCAAATATACACAAGAGTAGTGGTGTCCATCACTCAGTGTACGGATCAGTGTTCTCCACAGACCCACAGACACAGAAGCAGTGGAGGAGGGGAGAGTGGAGGGAGAGAGAGGGAGGGGTTTGTGGTAAGGAATTGGTTCCCGTGACTGTGGAGGCTGAGATGTCCCATGTTTGCACATCTGCCAACTACAGACCCAGGAAGGCTGGTGATGTGGTTCTAGCCCGAGCCTGCAGGTCTGAGAACCCGAGAACTGCTGATCTAAGTTGTAGCCTGGGGCAGGAGAAGCCATTGTCCCAGCTCAAACAAGGAGAAAACTACCTGCCCAGTCTCTGCCCTTTCCTTCCATTCAGGCCCTCAGCAGCTCGGATGATGCCTGGCGGCACTGGGGAGGGCAACTGCCTTCACTTAGGTTTTACTGATCCAAATGCTAATCTCACCTGGAAATGCCCCACATGCATACCCCCAAATAATGTTTACCTAAATATCTGTGTACCCCGTGACCCAGTCGGGTTGACACGTAAAAGTAACCATTATACTCAGCTTCAACAATTTTCAACGTAGCCAAGCTGGTTACAGAAGGAGCCTTGATCAGAGTTCAGCCTTTTGGTGAGATGATGTCGCTGGAAGAGCTGTGTCAGGACGCTCATGTCTGCTGCTCTTTCTGTTGGTGGAACTGGGATTAAGTGGTGTGTGGAGGTGTCATTAACCTGGTCAATTTCCCCATCAAACATTTATCTCATGGCTTTAGCGGCCTTGGTGATTCTTGCTTACATCTCTTAGTCGATAGGAGCTGCAAATGATTTTATTCCAGTCCTCTCCCTCATTAGCTCAAATTCTTTTATAAGGAAAGATATCCTTTACCAGCTACTTGGTTCTGCTGGTATAGAACAAATGCTTGATTCTTTCCTTTTATTTGTGAATTTCCAGAATAATGAATTGATGCCTTAGCAACCTCCAGATTTGACCAGTGAGAGCTTTAATATATATATATTATATATATGTATACACACTAGTGTGTATATATATATACACACACACACTAATGAATTAATGGATTTTTAAATGCATGTTTTGTGTGTTTCTTTTTTTTTAAGATTTTATTTATTTATTTGACAGATCACAAGTAGGCAGATAGGCAGGCAGAGAGACAGAGGGAGAAGCAGGCTTCCTGCTGAGCAGAGAGCCTGATGCAGGGCTCGATCCCAGGTCCCTGAGATCATGACCTGAGCCAAAGGCAGAGGCTTTAACCCACTGAGCCACCCAGGTGCCCCTGTTTTATGTGTTTCAATCACTCACACTAATTTTTCTTTTTGATTCTCACATAGTCCCACCTTTGGCCACAGGGCACTTGTTTAATTTGGCTCCTATGTCCATTTAACATGCTTCTTTCTACTAGTCTTTGAGAATTTCTGTGTGGGTGAGTGTGAGGGTGTGTGTTTTCACAAGCGAAATGAGACTGCCAGGCTGGGCGGGCTGCCTGTAATGGGGCATCGAGCCCCATCACTCAGACGGGCTTGTCGTCCCCAAGGTGGAGGAAGGTGGGCCTCACTGAGGGTGCTGGCTGCAGCCTCTGGGGCAAGATGGGAAGAACATTCGGGTTATGGAGGAGTCTGACTCCCAAGAGAACACAGAGTCTTGGGAGAGAACTCCAGCAGAACCGGGGAGCACCAGGGCTCAGGCCTTGACAGGGGGCGGGGGGACCCCCACAGAAGCTGCTTGCCCGGAAGAGGCCGGAGCAGACCTGGCTGAGGAGTGGGCCTCGGTGCAGATCGTCCACACTGGGGGTTCTGGCAAAACTCAGTGGAAAGGGTGAGGACGTTCAAACATACCCGGGCTGGATTCCCCTCCAGTCTTGGTGGGTGAGACCCTAAGTAATTTACTTTAAAATCGTATATACATACTGGATTCATAGAATTCATATGATATAATGCTCAAAAGGCAAAAAATTCCTGCTGTTGGAAGCAACTGTTAGGAGGTGAAGAGAGAAATAAACCGTGGCGCGTCCAGACAAGGGCACCGTATTCCGCGCGGAAGGAAAGGAGCTCACGAGCGGGGTGGCCGTGGAGCAGCTTCGGGGCCCGTTACTGAGGGACGCAGCCAATCTGGAAAGGCTGCGCGCTGTGTGGCTTCCCGAGAAAGGCAAAACTGTGGAGACGGTCAAAAGTCCAGTGGTCATCGCCAGGGGTTTTGGGGGTGAGGAGACACCAACAGGCTGAGCACGGAGGGGTTGGTGGGGGGGGCGGGGTGGAACGCAGGGGCTTGTGGGAAATTCCTAGACCTTCCTCTCAATTTTGCAGTGAACCTAAAGGTTAAAAAAAAAAAAAAAAAAAAATATATATATATAAATATATATATATATATATATTTTTTTTTTTTTTTTAAACAGATTTCATTTATTTGTTAGAGAGAGAGTGAGCACGATTGGAGTGAGGAGTAGAGGGGAAGCAGGCCCTCTGCGGAGCCGGGAGCGGATGCTCGCCTGCATCCCAGGACCCTGCGATGATGACCGAGCTGAAGGCAGACGCTTAACCAACTGAGCCACCCAGGCACCCCTAAATTTTTTTAATTTAAGGATTTTATTTATTTGAGAGAGAGACTGAGACAGAGAGCATGAGCGGGGGGAGGGGCAGAGGAAGAGGGAGAAGCAGGTTGCTCTGGGAGCAGGGAGCCCCATGGGGGGCTCGATTCCAGGACCCTGAGATCATGACCCCAGCCGAAGGCAGATGCTTAACCCACTGAGCCACCCAGGTGCCCCTAAAAAAATAAAATGTTAAGAATAAATAAATAGATTTAAAGAATAAAATGTGAAAAAGGTTATGCAGTCAAAATTCTCCCAACCCTCCCTCTTCTTTTTTTTTAATAGTCAAAAGAATTTTTTTTATTTCCCAGTGCATGTAAAAGTTATGTTACGCTGTAATGCAACCTACTAAATGTGCAATAGTATTGTCTAAAAAAAAATATATACATACCTTAATTTAAAAACACCTATTGCTAACCATCATCCGAGTTTTCAGTGAGCTGTAATCTTTCTGCTGGTGGAGGTTCTTGCCTCAGTGCTGGTGGCTGCTGACCGATCAGAATGGTGGCTGCTAAAAGGGTGACTGTGGCAATTTCTTAAAAGAAGACAACAGTGAAGTTTGCTGAATTAACTGAGTCTTCGTTTCACAAACAGTTTTGCATTAGCCGGGGGTGCTGTTTGATAGCATTTGACACACCGGAGAACTTCTTTCACAATTAGAGTCAGTCCTCTCCAACCCAACCCCTGAGTCATCAGCTATGTTTACGCGCTCTTCGAAATCTTCTGTTGTCATCTCAACAGTCTTCACAGTATCTTCACCAGGAGTCGATCCCATCTCAAGAAACGTCTCTCTGCTCCTCCATGAGAAACAAGCCTCATCCACGAAAGTTTTATCATGAGTTTGTAGCAACTCAAATCCCATCTTCAGGCTCAACTTCTTTTTTTTTTTTTAATTTAATTTTATTTTTTCGGTGTTCCAAGATTCATTGTTTATGCACCACACCCAGTGTGCCATGCAGTATGTGCCCTCCTTACTACCCACCACCAGGCTCACCCAACCCCCTCCCAAGCCCTCCCCTCCAAAACCCTCAGTTAGTTCCTCAGAGTCCACAGTCTCTCATGGTTCGTCTCCCCCTCCAATTTCCCCAACCCCCTTCTCCTCTCCATCTCCCCATGTCCTCCATGTTATCCCTTATGCTCCACAAGTAAGTGAAACCATATGATAACTGATTTTCTCTGCTTGACTTATTTCACTCAGCATAATCTCTTCCAGTCCCGTCCATGCTGATACAAAAGTTGGGTGTTCATCCTTTCTGACGGAGGCATCATACTCCATTGCATACATGGACCACATCTTCTTTACCTATTCGTCCGTCGAAGGGCATCTTCCACAGTATAAGCCTCCCTCTTCTTGTGCTTGGAGGAAAGCCAGATTAACAGCTTCTTTTATGACCTTCCACAGTCCGTGCATGGGAGGAATTACCACCAGGCTCTCTCGGACTTTATTAATAAACACAAATGGTAGCAGAGCGTACACACTGCATTGCACTTGCTTTTTCACATAATTTAATATAAATAATGACATTACTTGCCTGTAAACCTTTCTCTCTATAAGAAGAAAACTCAGCCCTAGCTCTTTGAGAAAGGCAACCCCAGCGTCAGAGGCTCAGAGTCCCTGCATGCCGGGCTGTGAGCGAGACGGCAGCAGAATGGAGAGAGCTTTGCAGTAATCACAGGGGACTTCTGGACTCAAACCAGGGACTTTATGATCTGCAGACCAGTGTTCTGCCCCTGAGCTATGCTCCCTCCCTGAGCAGGCAGACCTGCTTGGGACTTCTCACTTGGGTAGCTACACCCAAGACACCTGGGAGAACTAGACTTAATGTTTACTGAACACTTCTACTGCGCTAGAGAAACTGATCTTAGAGAGACATCTATATATGTGTGTGTGTGTATTTCTAAATGACTTAAAAAGCATTTCAGTGGTACCACCACTATCACCATCTTTATCGAGCATGACAGTGATACCCGGGATTAAAGCAATTCGTCCCAGTTTACAGCGTGACAGAATGAGACTTAGCCACCACTTTCCTCACACGTCATACTCATCGGAAGAGCTTTGTCTTATAGGACTTTTTTGGGAAATATTTGTCTTATAAATATTGCGTGGAAGAAATGTCCTTTGAGTGAAAGCAAAAAAGTCAATGTCTATGAAAATCTCGTGGCCAAAATACTTATTGTATATTGCAGTACCAAAAAAGTCAGCATTAAGAGTTCTCTTTAAGTAGCAAATTTGGCTCCGAGCTAGCAGTCACCTCAGCACCTGTATCAGAGCATTTTCATGAAATAGCCTTTGTTCTGCGGAGCAAATCGAAGGTGGCTCTCTAGGGACCTGGAAATCCATGGGTTTCCTACACCTTCCCAAGAGCCACCTGCCTCCCACGGTCTCTTTTCTGTAACTGGGGGAACAGCCCAGCACACTGCGGGGAGCAAGGGGAGCCCCCCTGACCAGCACACCCACACCCACCTATCCCCTGCAAAATGCCAGAAACCTACGAGGCTCCCCCCGCTCCAGAGTGCACACCATCTACAGGTGGCTGGTCCAGAGGCATAGGGGCCTTAGGAGGAAGGTGCATACCAGATTTCAAAGAGTCCAAAAATCCCACAAAACATAAACTATCTCATTTATAAATGTTAATATTGATTACATGTTGAAATGATAATGTCTCAGATCTATTTCATCAAAATACAGAAATCAGTTTCACCCATTTCTTTTTACTTTATATTTTTAAGAGTGTTCCACCTTTGGGGCACCAGGGTGACTCAGTTGGTTGAGCGGCTGCCTTCAACTCAGGTCATGATCCCAGGGTCCTGGGATCAAGTCCCCTTTCGGGCTCCTTGGTCCGCCGGGAGCCCGCTTCTGCCTCTCCCTCTGCCCCTGCTCATGTGCGCGTGCTCTCTCTCTCCCCTCTGTCAAATAAATAAATAAAATCTTAAAAAAAAAAAGTCCCACCTTTGCTGATATATAATTGACACTTAACATTGTATTAGTTTAGCGTAATGATCTAATACCTCAGTATCTGTGTATACTGTGAAATGAGCACCACAAGTCTAGTGAACATCCGTCACCTCATAGAGTTAGACATTTGAGAACTTTTAAGAAGCTCTGGGAGAGGCCGCCGGGGCGCTGAGTTGGTGGCGCATTGGGCTCAGGTCGTATCTTGGGTGGTGAGAGCTCCAGGGTGGAGTCCGCTGGGGATTCCCTCTCTCCCTCTACCTCTTCCCCTGCTTTCTCTCTAAATAAATAAAATCTTTATAAAAACTCTACTTTCTTAGCAACTTCCAAACACACAACCCAGTACTGTTAGCTGTGCCCAGCACGCTGCACCTTACCTCCCAGGACTTAACTGTAATTAACTGGAAATTTGTACCTTTTGACACTCTTCACCCACACTTTTTTTTTTTTTTAACTGTATTTAAAGCCCCTACTGGCAAATATAAACTTAGGTAAGTAGCTTGCGTACTATGTCTGGGCTGGCAAGGCTGACCTCACCTGTGACCCCAGAGCTGCCGGAAAGTGGGATAAAACAGTGCACACAGGGGGCACCCGGATTTGAACCGGGGACCTCTTGATCTGCAGTCAAATGCTCTCCCCCTGAGCTATACCCCCAGGGGTAGGTGCCCTGTCTCATACACACTCTTCTACCCCGCCCAGCTGCAACCGGTCGTGCCTCCATGACTTCTGTGGCCTCCCTGGCCTCCAGTTTCCTCCCGAACTCGCCCACCAGCTGGCTCTCTTCCCCGGGTTAGGTGGATGAATGGGTCAGGCGCTCACAGCCGGAGGCAGCAGAAAATCGGGGACCTTCTCCTTATCTCGACTCAGAATCCCAGGTCTCCAGAGGCCCTCTCCATGCGCCGCACGGGGGCTGAGGGCAGGGGCCACCTGGTTTCTTCCCCGTCTAACATCTTCTCTCGGCTGCCCCCCGGCAGCCCTTTCTCTCCTTTGCCCTCCTTCCGTGCCTCTTCCCCCTGTTCCCTGGTGTCACTCAGGGCCCTTTGCTCCGCTCTGCTGCCCTCTCCACGCCGCCGAGACCTCATGGGCCCATTCCTAAATCAAGTATCGTCTTCCCCAAACTAACTCCAGGCCTGCGCTGTGAATGGGAGACCAGGCCCAGTAAATAAAACAGAATAGGTGAGCCAAGTTGCCAGAACTGAAAAGAGCACGAGCAACACTGAAGGGCTTGTCCTGGCAAATAAGAGGCCGTCTACTAGAGCAGGCGACTGGAAACAGCCTAACGCCAGACGGCACACCTGAGTCCCAGACCTGAGAACCGCCATGGCAGAGTCACAGCGTAATAAAATAATCCCACAGGTTGATCTCGTCATCATTATGTTCGTGACAATCCCGGACCACAGGGGCTGTGACTGTTACCTCCATTTTACAGATGAGGAAACTGAGGTCCCCGGATCTTACATAAGTAATCCGACATGCAATGATTAGCAAGTGGGGTTGCAAATCCAAGCAGTCTCGCTCGTCTACACGCCTCACCCCCGGGTTGTAGCCTGAGAGCCACAGCGATCCGAAATGCACACGGAAAGGAAAGGCCTTTTATGTAAATGACGCTGGGAGAATTCAGTTGGTCATTTGGGAAAAATTATTAAAGCAGCAACTAGGGGTGCCTGGGTGGCTCAGTTGTTAAGCGTCTGCCTTCAGCTCAGGTCATGATCCAAGACCCTGGGATCGAGCCCTGCATCTGGCTCGCTGCTCAGTGGGGAGCCTGCTTCTCTCTTTCCTCCTGCTTGTGTTCTCTCTCTGGCTATGTCTCTCTCTGTCAAATAAATAAATAAAATCTTAAAAAAAAATAAAGTAGCACCTAAGCTTCTCTTTGTGTACCCAAATAAAGTCCAAGTGGATTAAAGCATGATGTATAAATAAAGGTAAAAATGAGTATCTAACTGATTTAGGAACAGCAAAGAAAGCATTCCAGTAGAAGAAATCCCAACAGAAAATAGCAATAGATTTGGCTAATAAGCATTAAAAGTTTAGGTAGGTAGACGAAATCAAAAGGTTAATAGCAACTTGGAAAATATCCTCATCGTTTATGATAGACAAAATATTACTGACTAATCTTTCACGACTAAAGAGCCCACATATAATGACAAAGGCCACTGAGGATGTGTTCAATCTCAGTAAATCAGAATAAATCTTAGTAAAACCAATGAAATCCAAATTATGAGACTGATGCACTACCTACTGCACTAACGAGACACCTAAGAAATCCAAATTAAAACATTATAATATTTTACGTTTATCAAATTAGAAAAAAATTTTCTACAATAAAATGTATTATTTTCAGAATCAGAAAAACCAATAAATATTACAAATTTAGGAATAGTCCCTTCTAGGGTCGCCCGGTCACTCAATGGGTTAAGTGTCCAACTCCTGGTTTTGGCTCAGGTCATGATCTCAGGGTCCTGGGATGGAGCCCCATGTCGGGCTCTGTGCTGGGCGAGGAGCTGGCTTAGGATTCTCTTTCTCCCTCAAGGCCCCAACCCTGCCCTGCCTCCACTCACACGTGCTCTCTCTCTCTCTCTCTCTCTCTCAAAACAAAACAAAACACTATTCCCTTCTACTAATTGCAAGAAATACCATTTCCTATTGACATAATAAGTAATTGCTTTAAGATCAAAAGAATCAATGGGATACTAATTTGGGAAATATACATTATAATTTACATATAACTCATTTAAGCTTTTGGAAGAATAGTTCTTCCACTCTGAAGATGAGGACACAGGCTCCGAAAGTCTCCAAGAGACTCAATTTCAAGACCTCCCGGGTCCAGGTGTGTGGCTGTTTCCACGATACCACACTCCATCTGTTGGGCGGGTACCGGGAGGAGCAGGAGGGTGGAATCCCCGGGGTAAGTCCTACCACCCCAGCAGCCATCATGGTCCCCTCCGGGTGAGGATGTGTGTCAACCTAAGACATTGATGGTGGCTCAGATATGTTGAGTGTTTAGCACATTGGAAGCTCTACTCGTGCCTCTTCCCATTTAATCCTCCCAAGGACCCTTGGAGGCAGTACAATGATTATATCTCCTGGGAAGTAGCTAAGAGGATGCCCATTTTGTAGATGAAGAAACAGAAACTAGAGGGTTTTAAATAACTTTCAGTCATGTGACAAAACCCACTCCGTCCCAGGTTCCGGTCTAGCACTGAGCAAGGGCTCAGCAGTGAACCCTGCCCTCAAGGAACCTGTGTTCTGAGAGGTGTGGGGCGACAGACAGGAACACAAAGGAAGCAGATCATTGCAGAGAAGGAAAGCACGATAGGAACACGGAGCAGGCTGACGGGACGGAGGGTGGCGGGGGCGAAATGGGGTACTCGGGGAAGTGACAATTACAGCGCAAGTCTGGATGATAAGCCAGTGGGTCAGATGCGGACGCAGAGCCCTCCCGGCTGTGGGCACCGCTCTGCTGGGGCTCGGACAGGGACGAGCCTGGCAGGACGGAGGAGTGTGACCTGCGCCAGTGTGGCCACAGCAAAGGGACGGAGCAGGACAGGGGTTCACGTGGAGGGCAGCGAGGTGGGGCAGGGTCAGCCGGTGGGTTTTATCTCATGTGCCATGGAGGGAAGGGCGGAGCCCAGGCTGAATGCAGATTGTCTTGCCTGTGTCCCTGGGTCACCACCTCTGAGACCCTCCTCATGGGCTCTCTGCAGTGGACTCAACCCAGGGCCTGCCGTGTCGATCTGCAAGTCTCCTTGGCCATGAATTTAGGTTTGTTATTGTTCATTCAGTTTACGGGGCTCCCGTCCACGTGGAGGGAACTTTCTAGTGGAGGAGGCACGCCTGTCCCTCAGGAGACACACTGTCACTCAGGTCCTCCTTCAGCGGTGACTGTGATAATTGCCATGACCCCGGACAGGGGGCAGGGTGACCCTAGACTGTGGGGCTCCGGAGGGCTTCTCTGAGGCGGTGTCATCTCCACCACACATTGCGGGAGAAAGGGAAGTTGGGTGGAGACGAGTGGTCCAGGAGGGCCATGCAGTTCGGGTGGAAGCCTGAGCTGAAGAGCAGAGAGAAGGGCAGGATGTCCGAGTCAGGGAGACAGCCCCTTGGGGGTCAAATGGGGTCCCCCCCAAATTCATGTGCTTCCAGGAACCTCAGAATGTGGCATTATTTGGAAATAGTGTCACTGAAGACATAATTAGTTAAATTAACATGGGGTCATACTGGATTAGGGTGGGTCCTTAATCTAATCCGGCTGTTGTCCTTATAAAGGGAGAGACACCCAGCTAGAGACACACACATGCAAGGAAGATGCCATGTGATCACAGAGGCAGGCGCTGGACCTAAGCCTTCATAAGGCAAGGGACACCAGGATTGCTGGCAACCACCAGGAGCTAGAAGCGAGGGACAGATTCCCCCATCAACTTCTGTGGCGGAAAACCACCCAGTCTGTGGTCCTTTGTTATGGCAACTCTGGGAAACTGATCCACAGCCCACGATAGGGCTGCAGAGCTAGGTAGGGCCTGGTGGGCCCCGTTGGGATTCTGGATTTTGCCCTAAGAGCAATGGGGAGCCCCGCTGAGAGTGACAAGCTAAAGAAGATCACGGTCAAATCCGCATTTTCACAGGATCCGTCCAGGTGCTCCGTGTCTCCAAGCATTCAAATCCACGGAGAGCCGAGGGTCGGGCCCCACAAGGACCCAGCCCCTGCTCCAAAGCTTCGCCGGGCCACACGGAACCCCACACGCTGTGTTCCTCAAGCGCCCGGCCTATGCACCCCGCTGCCCTCCCCCGCAGAAGCCGCCTTGCCGGGCTCCCAGACCGCGGGGACCCGACCTGCGGCTGCAGACAAGCAGCAGCTGGCGGGCGCTCTGGGGAAAGGCCTGGCGGTGTGCATCAGAAGCCTGGGGGGGAAAAGTCCATACCCGTTGACAAGGCAATGCCACCTCTCGGCGACAGCGAGACCAGTACTGCACTTGTGTGCAAGCGCAAGCAAGCCCAGCCCGTCGTCAGGGCGCTCGTCCCGGTCCACCTCCGCGGGGGGCAGAGACGTCCGCCTCCTGCTCCCGCGAGCCGAGCCCGCGGGCAGCGGCCGAAGGAAGTGCGGCCGACGGCGCCCCGCGACCCCCTTCCCGCTCTCCCCTCCGGCGGCTGCGGGAGTCCGGGGCGGCCTCTGCGCCCCCAGACCCGCATCGGCGCGCGGCCAACCCCGAGGCCTCGCCTTTGTGTTCGCGCCCGGATCTGCACAAAGAACGGGCCCCGCGAAGCTCGGGGGACGGGCCGGGCCGGCGGGGTGCGCGAGGAGCCGAGGACGCCGGAAACGGTGGCCCCAGGCGGCGCAGGAGGCGGCCCAGGAGGCGGCCCCGGGGCGCACCGGAGGGAGAGACCCCCGGCTTCTGGGGACGGCCCCCTGGTGGGCGCGAGCAGCCGCCCGCGCCACCACCGAGAGGCCCGCGTTCCTAGAGCGGCCGCGGGCGGCCAGGTACGCGCGGCGGCCTCCCGGCTCCGGGCTCCGGCCGGCAGGGGGCAGCACGGCCGCGGCCGCCCCACGTGGCGGCGGCGCGGGCAGCGAGGCCCAGGGCCGCCTCCTGCGGCGGGGCGGGCGGCCTCTCGGGCCGAGGAATTTTAAAAATTCAAGCCATTAAAGATTAAATGTGCAAAACGCATATATATTTAAAATAGATCTATAGAAATATATTTAAAATAGATCTATAGAAATAACGTTCTAAAATTAAAAACTGTGGCTTTCCTGCCCCCCCCCCCGCCCCCCGTGAGCTCGCAGCACCGCTGGCCTCGCGGGTCCGCGTTACCCAGGGGTGCGCTCGGGGCCCGGCGGGCGGGGCGTTGAAGGCTCGGGCGGGAAGGGCCGGCGCGGGGCCCTGGGCGCGGGGGCTGGGTGCGCGGCGCGGCGCGGCGGGGCCCGGGGTGGGGGTGGGGGCCGCGCGGTGGGAGGTCTCGTCCCGGGGCCGCCCGGGCCGCCCGGGGGCTGAGCGTGCGACGGCCAGGAGCGGGACGGCCTCGGCGGCGCCGCGGGCCTGTGCGAACAGACGGACGAGGGCGACGGCTCGCAGCTCGGGGAGGCCGCGGAGGGGAGGGAGGGCTCCCCGGCGGCCAGGGAGATGCCACCGGCTCCTTCTGCCCGCGGCCCGGCTCTGCTGCCTGCGGGCCCTTGCGTCACCCTCCTCCCCAGGCGGGGCAGCCCGGAGGCGTTCTGTCGTCGCCCTGGGCAGCCCGCGACTGCCGTTGGAGGATCTGGCAGTGACCCGGGGGCTCTACGTAATACTGGGGCTGAAATATCGGCGGGAATGATAAAACACGTGTCTCTGAAAGGCTTTGGCTTGGCTTGAATGAAGAAAACGGTCTGCATCCCCACGGGGCCGAGACGGGGCCATTACCTGTGTTCCGTCCTGCACACTCACCTGTGGCTCCTTCACCCCATCGCTTAACGTGCACGAAGCCCCTCGTTTGGGTCAGCCTGGGGCGCTCGGGGGAGCCCAGGGGAGCCCCCAGGAGCCGGGTGACCCTCCAGGCTGCCCTCAGGCATGTTGTGTGGCCAAGGGTCCTGCAGGCGCCACTTGGACCTGAATCTCCTCTCGCCTTCCCCGTGTAGGCGACTGCTGTAAAAATAACGTTGGGGATCCTTGCAGCTTCTGACAGGGCTTTTCTGGCCATCTGTGCTATTTCCCCCGCCTTCCAGGGATTCTTGGAGAGTGTCACCTCGCTGGATTTCACTGCGACTCGCCACTGTCTGATGAGAACATCTGCCCGGTGATGGAGGTGATGGAGAGGTTACCGAGAGTAGAAATGCATATACCCCCCAAAGAAGAAAGAAACTTAAGAACCCCCCTGTCCTATCAGGGAACTAAGTAAGCCTGCGATGTGGCGCCGGGTGCAAGCAACACACAGAGTTTGGATTGAACTGGGAGAAGCTGGAGTAAGGGACGAGGGTGGTCAGAGACCCCAGGGCAGCCCCAGGGTCGGAGAGGGCGGAGAGGGCGTAGTCCCTCCCCCGAGGTGGGGGTGCTCCAACGTGGCACCGACCCGTTACTTCACTTGTTTACGTTGCGAAGATGGGGGTGTTTAAACGGGATTCTAGGGCTAAAAACAAAAGCCTGAAAACACGGCAAGATGAAGCGCAGAGCCTTTGGCTGATCACTGTAAATTTAATGAAAATGTCGTGTCCTTAAGCTGAGATTCTAAAATAGTGTAGATTTCGTTCCTACCGATTTCATTTCTTCCAAGGAATCGGCTTCATTTCACAGGTGTGGAGGTGGTTGAAGGTCCTCATACTGGTGGTAAATAAAATTATTTCTTCTGTTACATTTTCGGAGGAGAATTGATACCTTCTCTTGAAGAAATAAAGGGCTCATTCAGTAAAAAGATAAACTTTTATTGTTTGGGACTCAGAAATTCCTCTCACGGAAAGCAAATAACAATGCTATTTTCTTTTGGGAGAGAAGGGTTTTTAAATTAAATTCTGAAATTCTATTATGCGATTATTACATACTAATGTGAGTTCGTCTTTTTGGTAAAATGAACACCCCAGCATGTTTGTATGCAGTTTCTGCTCATTCCAAGACTTGAAGGAGCTGGCACAGATTCGAGCAAGAAAAATGTGTCTTTCTTCTCAGTATGTCTACTGTTTAAATTAAATATACTGGAGATTGGTGTAATTTGGTGTGGATATTGACTTGGTTTTTTGGCATGTTCTGAAATGTTTGAAGTTTCATTTTTTTTTTTTTTCCCAAACCTATTTCAAAATGTATTACAAACCTTCGGCTAGTAAATCATCAATGAAGTCAAGATAAGTGAAGGAATCCACCGCATTAAATGGGAAGGGATAATCGTTATTTTAGTTGGATGTATGTTATTAAATTGTTCAAAATGGTAACTATACAGACCAATGTACTGCTTTTACTTTTGGACAAAATTAATGTGACTTTTAGGGATGACGATTAATCTAAGCAGGATAATACACACAAAATCATTTTCTCCTAGATTTTAGAATTTGTATAAGTAATTTGCCTGCAGAAAATCTGATTGTGGAACCATGTGGCTCTTGGGTCATATCTTCAGTGGGAGAATGACAAAAGTCATGTTTCATAACCTGCTTAATTTTCTGCTGAATTTACCTTAAATCCAATCAATTTCAATTTTTTGAGGGCACAGCCTTGGTATTTGTGTACCCTGTAAACAAAGAACTAATTGAATATAGTTCTTTTTTTAATCACATTAAAAAAAAAGATTTTTATTTATTCATTTGTCAGAGAGAGAAAACAGGCACAGGTAGGGGGAGCAGCAGGCAGAAGAAGCAGGCTCCCCACTAAGCAAGGAGCCTGATGTAGCACTTGATCCCAGGATCCTGGGGTCATGACCTGAGCCGAAGGCAGACACTTAACCTACTGAGCCACCCAGGCACCCCTGATTAAATATAGTTCTTAAATATTTTTTTTAAATATTTTTATTTATTTATTTGTCCGAGAGAGTGAGTACATGCAGACAGAGTGGCAGGCAGAGGCAGAGGGAGAAGCAGGCTCCGTGATGAGCAAGGAGCCCGATGTGGGACTCGATCCCAGGATGCTGGGATCATGACCTGAGCCGAAGGCAGCTGCTTAACCAACTGAGCCACCCAGGCATCCCATTTCTTAAAAAGATTGTATACTTAGATGATACTGAATCTCAAAGGAAATGGCTATCCTGATATTCATTATTTAAATAAAAATTACTAATGAGCATAGACATTTTCATTGGTATATTTTGCCATTAAAATTCAACTTTCCATGACTCTAGGTGGTAGACAGTAGTGGTACTCCTGTCTTATACTTGAGTTATTTTGAGAACCTGGGTATTATTTTACAAAGAGAAAGGGAGTTTCGTTCGAAGGGACGGTGAGAACCAAGAGGTGGTGTAGGCCTGGAAAGCGAGAGTGTGATTTTATTAGCAGGTACGTTTTCTTTGTAATAATCTCCGTCACCCAGCTCCTTCTCTGTTAAGCAAATGGCTTGTTAGGTCCCCACTTCTGAAACAAACAGAAGGGGAGCCCTGACCCTAACACGTAGCTCTCTTCCCAAATGCCTGAAGCAGGAGGGGGGCTCTTGTTTAAAAACAGGGGCCAGGGGCGTCAGGGTGGCTCAGTCGGTTATGCAGCAAACTCCTGATTTTGGCTCAGGTCACATCTCAGGGTCACAGGATCGGCCCTGCATCAGTCTCTGTGCTCAGTATGGCGTCGGCTTGAGGATCTCTCTCCCCTTTTCCCTCTGCCCCTCCCCTGGCTCTCCTTCTCTCAAGTTAATAAAGAAATCTTTAAAAAAAAAAACCAAAAAAACAAAACAGGGACTAGCCGGGCGGCCCACCCATGGGAGCCCCCAGCAACCTCTCTGCATGACCCGACCCGCCCGCAGGTGAGCCGGGCCTGCCCAGGGTGGCTGCCTGCCAAACTTCCCAAGTGTCCACGGGACAGTCGGAGCTGCGAATCAGAGAGAAATGGTACTCTTTGCCATTTTCATTGAGGATCCACGTGGATGAAATTGGTGGACAGTATATAACAGCCCCTAATAACATCACCCACTTTGGTCCCACACACTGAGGTTTCAATTCTGGCCATGTGATCTTGGGCTTGTGGCTTAACCTCTCTGAACGTCATCTGGAAAAGCGGGACAGAATACCGATTTCACAGGTTGTCACAGGAGGAGATGAAATGAAAGCATTGACTCGGCATAGTGCCTGGAACATGGCAAGACCCCGTGAATCGTGGTTATTGTTACTGTCCCTAATGAACTCCAGGCTGGGGCTCATCGCTGACCGGAAGTTCTCGTGTAAGGCCACCATTAGTGCTAGATTCAATTTCTCTTTCCTTTTCCTTCCATTCTTCTCTCCCTTTCTTAAAAAAAAAAAAAAAATCCTTTTTGCCTGGAGTGACCTCTTGCAGGAAGTAAAATTAAAAGCATCAGATTCTATTATATTTGAACTAACAGTACTCACGTCAAGGAACCCAGCTAGAAGTGGTAAAGGCAGAATGGATTTTTTAAAAAATTGAAACCTAGACGTTCCCACCATGCCTGGGAAGCAGCAAGAGGCAGCAAGAGGCTTCAGTAGCCACACGGCTTTCCAGAGCTGGAGGAGAGGCCTTGGCCTGACTCACCGTTGCCCTGGCAACAGTAGGGCCCGGAGGCCTCCGTCCCTGATCCCTTAATCCGAGGAGCCTCCATGACTGTGCCTCTGGAAAGGTCTCCCACAGACACCTGGCTGGTTAAAGCTACCCTGACAGGAGGGACAGAGCAGAGATGGAGGTGGGGTTCTTGCTGGGAAGATGGCTGCCTCAATGTGCCTGTGATGGTACCAGCTTTCCAGATCCCCATAGGCTTGGTCGAGAGGACGAGGCTGCAGTCTTCAGCGCTGTCAAGGTGGTAGATGGCTTCCTCTTCCCTCTTTGGCCTTGGAGCCCAGGACTCCGCTTTGCACGTACTGATGTTTCCTCAGCACTGGGAGCTATAGGACAACGAGCATTCCCCAGGGCCCTGGACGCAGCCCCTCTGGCCCCCTCCACCCAACACACACCTGAGGGAGGAGGCAGCACAGACAGTAATTTCTCCAGCTGCAATGCCACAGACTTGACCCCGAGGCCTTTTTTGCCTCTAAAATTCTTTTTTATTCTCTTGCTCTGGTTGTAATGTTGGCAAATATATGGCTCAGAGCCTGTCTGGCTCAGTAGATCTACCGTTTCCTCAAAGTTTGTCCTGAGGATAGAATGAAGCAATCTGAAAGGAGGGCTGGCTTTCCTTTTCCAACGACCGTTCAGATCCCAGGGAAAGAGCGCGGCGGTCAGGCTCCTGGGTTTTGGAGGTGGAAAGGCCAGAGGTCGAATTCTGACTGTACCGTTTGGTTGCTGTGCGACTTTGGGTCTACTTAACCTCTCGGAGCCTCAAGCTCTTCACTGATCAAACGCGTGTGACATAAAGTCTTCAAAAGAAGCATTTGCTTCATGGCAATTACTCTTTCTGGTGCACAACTCCGTGGGGCCAATGGTGACTGACAAGACAGGAGTTTGAAAGTCTGGCCTTCTAGTTCAATGAAGGGCTCCCTAAGGAAACCCTGGGAAAGGGTGCCCCATCCCCAGAAAGGTGGGGTGCTGCCCACTGCAGGCTCTGGCTTGTGGCTGAGAGGTGAGTTTAAATCCCTGTCCGCTCTGGCTTCGAGACCAAGATGGAGTTGTCCGTGTGCTTTGAACGTCCTCACGCCGAAATACCGTTCTGCTTCAGCCTGTGGGGAACATTTCCTTCTCAGAGACTCATTCTTTCAGGTTCCGGCACTAGCCTACTACCTACCTGAACTTCCGTGTTTACTAAACCAAGTCGTCTTTAACCATGAGCTAATAATGAAATTAGCAATGTTTTATTGAGAACTTACTATGCACCAAGGTCTTTGCTATCTATCTATTCTGCATGTTAGGGACGCCTCAGGACAATGGAAGGCTCATTATCCCCACTGAAAAGATGACGAGGTGGACGTTCCGTTAATTAACTGGTTCGAGGCCATACAACGGTCAAGTGTAAATGCACATCTGTTGGACTCTGGAGTCAGTCTATGCTCTAGTGACCGTCCTCTGATAGCTGTTGGCCTCTGGTGCACCGGAGATTATGGTGGATGGGAAGTGAGAATCACGATTGGGCCAGGGAGTTGGGATGAGAGGAGGACACCTTGGAGTTCAGGGTCCCTGGGGGACAGAGGCATGAAGAGGGGGTTAGAGCCAAGGGAGGGAAGGTAGGATCACAGAGAACCCTCTGCAGCACAGTTCTGCACAAGAAGTACCAGTCTCTGTATTTAACCCTTTACAACCAGATTTTGAGAAAAAGAAAGGCTCACCATTCCTACGTGAGCCACAATGGCCCGAGGATGTCCTGGTAACCATGTGTAACGAACAAAGTCACTGTGACCTCCCCGGACCACTGTGGTCTCCTTCTCGTCTAAACATCTCCAGCACCCTCTGGTCCTCAAATTCCTGGACTAGTAGAGGTTTTGGGCTGCAGTGGCTGTCCACCAAGTATCTCCAAATACCTCTCCTGACATCTCTTCTGGGCTTTCGATGTGCCGGTGTGGCCAAGGACCATTTCCTCTGTCACCCCTGCAACCTCCAGCCACTGGTTCCATGGTCTGTGGCCTGCCCATTGCACCTGGCTGGCTCACCCAGACGGCAGACCATGGCCAGTTTCCGGCCCGTCGGCCTCAGTCTCCTGGCCCCAACTGCCTCACGCCTCTTCCCTGCTCCGCAGTGGTTTCCCGCACACACTCAAACCAAACTCTACAGTTGTGGGAGATCCCAGATCCAAGACCCTCTGTGCATGCCGAGTCCGCCTCAAGCCAACCTCCTTGACCTTGGTTTTCTACATAAACCCTTTCTCCAGTTCTGCGGGTGTCATTAGTTACTGCTTCTTCACACAGGAGCCCACTTTCCACAAGCTCCCCCTTTAAGAATCCCTGCATGGACAAGGCCTTGCCCATCTTCCCCATCTTTGGAATCCTCCTCAGCCCAAAGGATTCCCCACTCTGACACCCCACTCCCCCGAGAAGGGGTTCTGACGTCTCCAGGCTCTTCCTCCTGTGGTGGACAGAGCACCCATCCCACTCATGGCACCTCTGGTTTACTGCACACAGTGTCACCGCCTGGCCCTGGGTCAGGTTCTGCAGCCCAGGACCCAGACCAGCCTTGCCAGCCCCCATCCCAGCCCCGGCCCGCCCCTCCTCCCCCTGCTTGCTCTGCCTACCAGCCTTGCAGACAATTTTCAGGGAACAGAGAAGTCCCATCCTTTCAAATGTGACACCTTGAGCATCACTTCCCTTCTCTGTGCGTCTCTATAAAGGAGGCGATTGGTGACCTCTTGGTCTCTTCCCAGTCAATAATATGGCACCTTCGCTCTTAAATTCTTTTCTCAACTCCGTAATTACGCTGTCCACTCCTCTCCGCCCTCTGACTCATGACTTAATCTTCCTCCCTTCAGTAGTCCTTGTCTCTCCAGCTCTTCTCCCTGTTTTCAGCCCAAGTCTGGCCTCCCCAGGCCAAGGAGGCTGAGCCTGGCCCTCCGCGGGCCTCCAGGAATTGTCCCTTCCGATGGTCCGAATTCTCTCCGGGTCACAGTGGAGCCCAGCAGGGTGAGGGTGAGTCACTCTGGCCAGTGTCATGCGCCCTCGGTTTCTCTTTCTAGGCCTCACTGGAGGGCCACTGGACACGAACCAGTCCCTAGACCTAGGGTGCATCTGCGCATTTGACAACTCCAAAGAGGGTAGCTTTGGTGCACAACATATACATAAAAAAAGGTCTCACTGGAGCCTTTTGTGCTTTCCCCAACGACTAGCACCAGGGGCCTCCGCACCCCTTCCCCACCCCTCCCTGTGCCCCCCTGCACTCCGGGCCATGCCACCGCACCCCGAGCTGCATTCCAAGCTGTCAGGGAAGTCGGCCTGGCCCTGGGGGAGGCATGTAGCTTTTGCAGTTGAACCGTGTAACTGTCTCCCCAGAGCATTCCAAACCTCCCCGACCATCGACCATCGTCAACTGCGCGCCCTGTTCCCCCTTAAACCGCCCCCCCACCCCGTCCTCCCGGCAGCCAGCAGGGGCCGCCCTTCCGTGCACCCATTCACTACCTCAAGCTCGGCAGCGCCCGTCTCCTCCTTGACCTTATAATCCGTGGGATCTGCGCCCCCACCGCCGCCCAACACGGGAAAGGAGCACAGAAGAGGGGCTCAAGGGAACCTGGCAAGCGACACTAGGCACAGGTCCCTCGGCCACCTTCTCAAGCCCTCCCCTTCAAAACCAAACAAAAACGGCAAACAGGAAACGCTCGTCTTTTAAAAATTACTCTATTATTATCAAATAGAACCACAGTATCCAAAAGGTAATTATAAAGTTCTAGTCCCCAACTAAGTGGCCCTGCACCGCCCCTCCGAGTGGCCGGCGGCCAAATCACTCCCCCCGTGCTGATTGGTTTCATCCATTTTATTGTCAAGGAAATTAACAGCCCGAAGGGGTTCCCCAGGTCCGCGCACTCCCCCCACCCGGGTAAACACGGCAGCAAGCGACCTGGTCTCACTACCCCGGGGTCCTTGGGAGGAGGGACGAAAGGAGGGGAGGGGGGCTCACAGCAAAGGGGCTGGGGGCGCCCCGGCCCCGCCCGCCCGGCTGGGGCCTCGCGGCGGCCGGCAGGTGTCCCGGGGCGGGCCGGGCGGCGGCGGCGGGGGCGGCGGGCGCGCTCACTCGCCCGTGTGGGTCCGCAGGTGGTACTTGAGCGACTGCTTGTAGCGGAAGCACTTGGCGCAGTGCGTGCAGGGGTAGGGCCGCTCGCCCGTGTGCGCGCGCTGGTGCTCCAGCAGGTGGTGCTTCTGCGTGAAGCGCTTGCCGCACTCGGCGCAGTGGTAGGGCCGCTCGCCCGTGTGGATGCGCCGGTGCTCGAGCAGGTGGTGCTTGCGGATGAAGCTCTTGCCGCACTCGGGGCAGGCGTGCGGGCGCTCGCGCGAGTGCACGCGGCAGTGGTTGGTGAGCTTGGACTTCTCGCTGAAGCTCTTCTCGCACTCGGGGCACTTGAAGGGCCGCTCGCCCGTGTGAGTCCGCTGGTGGCGCAGCAGGTGCGACGGGCGGCTGAAGCTCTTGCCGCACAGGCTGCAGATGAAGGAGACCTCGTGCTTGCCCGCGTGCACGCGCTGGTGGATCACCAGGCTGATGTGCAGGCGGAAGCTCTTCTTGCACTCGGGGCACGTGTAGGGCCGCTCGCCCGTGTGCGTGATCTGGTGCTTGGTCAGGCTCGACTTGTGGCTGAAGCTGCTGTCGCACTCGGGGCACTTGTAGGGCTTGGGGCCGCCGCCGCCGCTGCCCGAGCTGGGCGACTTGGGGCGCGGCTTGAGCGCGTGCTTGGGGGCGAAGCCGGGCGCGCGCTCGGGGGACGCGTAGCCGCCGCGCACGCGGTGGATGCGCTGGTGCAGCGTGAGCTGCTGCTTGTGGCGGAAGCTGATCTCGCACTCGGCGCATTCGTACGGCCCCTCCTTGATGTGGTTGCGCTGGTGGATGATGAGGTTGATCTTGAGGCGGAAGCTCTTGCCGCACTCCATGCACGTGAAGGGCCGCTCGCCACGCCGGTTCCGCTGCTGCTGGCTCGACGGGCCGCGGCTGTCGCCCAGGTGCCGCTCCCCGTGCGCCGGCGGCGCCAGCCTCTTCCCCGCCGGCTTGCCCAGCTGCAGCGGCGGGGGGCTCTCCTCGCCCTCGGGGGACAGCTCCCCGGGCAGGGGCGTCTGGTACATGGCGGCCTCGTAGCGCCCGGACAGCGGCCCCAGGGCCTGCAGGTGCCGCGGCAGCTCCTCCTCCTCCTCCTCCTCCTCCTCCTCCTCCTGCTCCTCGGTTTTGATCACGATCCCCTCTGCTCCAGGGACAGGGAGAGAGGAGGACACACGTCAGCGGCGGCCCAGGGGCCTGCACCCGGGACGGAGGCAGGTGCGGCGGCCTCACCTTGGCAGCCGCGCACATTCCTGGCCCCTTGTGGGAAAACCCTCCCCTCCGCTCCCCGCGGCCCGCACTTTGCCGGCCTCGGGCTCGGTTCAGGAAGGAACCCTCTCTGGGAACCCTGTGCGGCATAGAAGGGGCATGCGGCCCTGCCTGTGCTCATGTTCCGGAGCGGGTGGTGAGCAGCTGCCCACAGGGGCCCCCGGGGGGGGGCACTCGGGCCCACGGTGCCTACCAGTCACCACCCGACACGGACCCTCCCTTTTCCACTGGAGCTACCGGAGGGCTGACTCCTCAGGCTCTAAGGCCTCCTCTACCCCAAATCCGGCAGCCTCCCAGGTCTGTGGCTTTCCGGAAGGCACCTGCGGGTTTCTCCCCAGGTGTCTACTCCCCCTCCTCCAGCCATCTCCCCCTCCTTTCCCTGCCTTCAGATCGCACAGGCCACATACCACCCAGCTCCAGTTCCGGCTCTGCCCTTAAATCTTCCTTGACTGTCCCAAAGTGCAGCCCTCAACCACTCCCGAGCCATCAGCACTCACTGGGGTGCCTGCCCAGGGCTTAGGACCTTGGCCTCACCTGCAACACGACACCCACACAGGTGGTCACCTGCTGTGACCCTACCAAGTCTGAAGCTAGGGCCAAGGTTTCTCCTGCCTTTCCCCCAGCCTTGGGTGTGCGGTCCCTCCCACCCAGGAAGGGTTCCCTGCATACAACTGTAGGATGTCCTCCTCCTCCCTGGCTCTGTCCTCTGGGCTGGCCCTTCAGGGCCCAAGATGTTAGCTGTTCTACATGGTGTTCTAGAGTGTTTCCCGAGAATGTTAGTCCTAGAGAAAAGAAATGCCCTCTGACTTCTGTTTGCATTTTCTTAAATGCCTTGTACTTATGTACTCCCTAAACACGGCTACTTGAAGAGCTCTGTTTTTAGTCACTGTGTGACACGAGAAAGGCACTCCCTTCTCTGAGCCCCTGTCAGATGGAAGCTGCTGTTACAGTCTGCTTTTGCAGAATTCTTAACAGCAAATGAATGAGAACTTTTCCAGGTCTCGCCTGAGAGCTTGTTGTTTTATTCACAATCTCTTATGGGATAAGCCAAGCAAGGATTAGCCCCATTTCACAGACATGGGGCCTCCAAGCCCAGAGATACCTAGTGATCGTTCCAAATTAAGTAAGTAAAGCCAGACCTCTTCAAAGCTTCTAACTTAGGGACCATCTAGTCTGTCCCCTCAATTGCCAGGGAAACAAGCTGGTGGTGTGCATGAACTGGCCCAGGTCTTACAAAGTAGCCGGTAGTGACCACTGGGCCTTGGGACTTCCTCTTGCTCCTCGGAACCCAAGAAACAGTAGGGTCACAGTTAGGAAACAGATGTCCCAGTCCCAGCTCAGGCCTCTCGTCACAGCCAGCACTGCCTGGGCCCTGTTAGGATTCTCAGCAAGGGACGCAATCCAGGATGCAAAATCCCACCAAGTACCATGCAAACTTTCCTGAGGTCCCACTAGAATGAAGGCCCAGAGGGCAGGCTGACATTTCTACTTGAGGCCCCGCCGCAGCTCAGCCTCACGATGTGCCCTGCACCTTCCCCTGTTTTACAGAGACAGCCTGTGGATTAAAATGCTTTTGGGGGTATCATGTGGTTATTCAGAAGCAAGGGGTTAGATCCACATCTTTGACCAAGCAAGACATCTGCGATATCTTATGAAGTGCGGAAAGGCCACCTGCAAAGGGATTCTCTACAGGCAAAATGAAAAAATGTAAAAAGTCATCAGCACAGGGGCACCTGGGAGGCTCAGTCGCTTAAGCGTCTGCCTTCGGCTCAGGTCATGATCCCAGGGTCCTGGGATCGAGCCCCGCATCAGGCTCCATCCCCGCATCGGGCTCCCTGCTCAGCGGGAAGATTGCTTCTCCCTCTCCCATTTCCCCCTGCTTGTGTTCCTCTGTGTTAAATAAAGTCTCACAAAAAAAAAAAAAAAACCAAAACAAACAAAAAAACCCCAACAACAACAAACCATCAGCACCATACTTCTAAAAACCTATTAAATAAAATGGATGTGGATACCTTTCTATGACCAATAGTATAGTATCAAAACTGCTATGATAATTAATGGCTCTTTAGCACGTAAAGAAAACATCTAAACAAAAAACGAAAACCTAAGTGAAGTGTGTTCCTTAAACATTTGGTAGAATTCACTTAATTCCTATCTTATACATTATTTTCAGAATATAGAAAAAAAGAGAAAAAGCTTCCCAGTTCACCTTCATATAAGTTGAGTACAATCTTATTTCCAAAACTAGATGGGGGTGATTCAGGAGAGCGTCAGGCTGATTTCATTTATGACTACAGCTGAAAGCCCCTGTATGGATGGCAGCTCACTGAATTTCATGCTGTAAATGAAACGTACGCTGTGGTGACCAGATCGGGCTTCTCTCAGGATGGAAAGGACTGTTCAGCGTCAGACAATCAGCCACAAAAGATGTCCTGAGGTTAGGCCGCTGAGAGCCTACTTCATCCTTGTTCTTGAACTCACACGGAGCCAAAAGTGTGCAGGAGGGTGACCCAGAGGTTTTATAATTAAACGTGAGTGATGGCCAGATCGTACCAGGAAGAGACTATACAGTCTGTTATTTTAAAACACATGCCTGGCTAGGGCTAAGCTCTCTGGGTTACTGGGACTTCTAATGTGACCTAAGAACTATCAAGAACGTAGCAGAGGGGCGCCTGGGGGGCTCAGTGGGTTAAGCCTCTTTCTTTGGCTCAGGTCACGATCTCTGGGTCCTGGGATCAAGCACAGAATCAGGCTCTCTGCTCAGCAGGGAGCCTGCTTCCCTGCCCGCCGCCCCCACCCGCCGCCTGCCTCTCTGCCTATTTGTGATCTCTCTCTCTCAAATAAATAAATAAAAGTCTTTAAAAAAAAAAAAAAGAACATAGCAAAAATGGAAGTTCTAGCCTCGCCATAACGGCATGACCTTGGGCAGTTTGTCTGATCTTCTCTGTCTGTAGAAGGAGGGAGCTGGAGAGGTGATCTCGGAGATCCCTTTGGGTCTGCATCTGACTTGGTCTTTGGCTGTAATACCTTCTTCCAAGCCCAGAGACAGACTCTTATAAATCGGAGGCAGGAAACCTGCCCCCGAGGCCGTGCCCGGGGTTGTCACACCTGTCGACCCGTTAAGGTCAAACGACCCTGTCTGAAGGGAAGCCCAGCTTTCCCACAAGGCAGGGGCCTGTCTGCAGGCCTCACGGTAGCAGCTCCCCCGCAGCCCGCACCCCCGCCAACTGACCTGCGCAGCTTCTCTGCTGCACCAGCATCTGTTTGAGCTCGCTGAACTCACTGGAGCCTTCCGTGGACTCCTCCAGCGCGTTCTCCTGTTCCTGCATGTCCAGGTCCGGCTGCTCTCCGCACGGGTCACCCAGCTCCGAGTCCTGGAAGCCGTGCTCTTCCACCTGCCCCATCAGGGGCTCCGGCGTCTCCAGACTCTCGGAGCCCTCGTCGTTGGTCTGCACCTCGATCTTGATCACGATCCCGTCGTGTGCTACGGAGGCGGGGGGGGGGGGGGGGTGGGGAGGGGGAGAGGACAGAAGAACCCAGAACGCGTTCATTGCACGAGGTTTCTGCAGCCTAGGATTTATATCTCAAAAATTCTCATTTTAGAGACCAGGAGGAACTATAATGCGGGGTCGAGTGAGCAGACACAGAAGTTTCTTGAACATCAGTACAAACTGGAGTAAAGTGAAAATAGATGTGGAGTTTGTATTCCACGACCCCCTACAATTTTAAAAACAGTATTATCAGGTTTTGTTTGTTTGTTTTTTTGAACAAACGGGATCTTAATTCCATTTCCTGGGTCAGGCCAGTCAAAGTCAGCAGACAGTTTTCCCTCACTCACGGTCAAGGTGAATAATGAAAAGGCTAGTCACCTCCTCACCCTGCACACCTTCCTAGCCCAGGCCCCTGAGGTCTGATTCAGACAGGCCGGACACCCCCGAACCCCTTCCCGGCCCACAGTTACAAGCACGCGCGCACACACACACACACACACACACACATGCACTTGGAGCTCTCAGCTTTGTTTTAAAACAGCCTCTGATTACACATGTTGCCCCTTTTTTTTTTTTTTTTTAATTTGCCCATAGGTCTACAGGTAACTTCTCATGTCAACACACATGGGCATCATTTGACACAAATGGGACTTAGCACGTAATCTTTTAGCGCGGCATTTTTTCTCTTTTGATTGGCCCTCCTCTTCCCCTCCCTTCCCATTTCACAGCTGTGACCTGCCCAGGTCAGCCCTGTCAGCAACCTAGCATTTTCCTCTACACTTTTCTAGGGATTTATGGCAAACATTTACGTCTGTTTTTATTTTCTGGCCATTATTAGTTTTAAAAAAAATGGGCATCTACACAGTCCTCTCCATCTGCTTCCTCACTTAGCTGTCTTGTAGAAATCGCTGCAAAGCAATTCTGTAGGCCACCGCCTTCCTCCCCAGTGCTGTCCGCAGCCCGTGGTGAGGTGAGCAGCGTGTCCCACCGTCCCCTCCAGAGGAACCGGCGCTGTTTTGTTCGGGCCCCTTGCATGCTGAACTATCCCGCAATCACAGGTGGATTTACATGTCTCACTATAAAATAGGGGTTTGATTTCCATGCGAGTCCTGGGAGTGGGGCCGTAGAGTCAAAGGTTTGGTTATTTTTAATCTGATAGATGTCATGAGCCGCTCTTGAACAAGGTTGTGACAATACATGTTTCTACCAGCCCCGCGGGAGCCCAGCCTCCTCCCCACCTCTCTGCTGGAGACAGACGCCACTGCTCTTTCATATTTTCCTCAGTCAGACGGGTGTACATTGGTAATTTTCTGATACTTTAATCCCACTTTCCTGACGAGGGTCATCGAATATTGTTTCTTTTCCTTGTTGGCCTTTTCAAGTTGATTCCATATCAACTGTGTTCTGTTCTCGTCAACTGGTGAGAGTTCTTTGGTTCTTGTGCTAAAGATAACCCGTTTTCTCTTATCAGCATTTCAAACAGTCCCCAGATCTAGCATCTGTCTGTTGACTCTGAGCCATTGCTTATCAGAATACTTTCTTCAAGTCTTCCCGTGGTCACACATGTCTGTGTCTTTTTTTTTTTTTTAAAGGTTTTATTTATTTATTTGTCAGAGACAGAGGGAGAGAGAGCGAGCGAGCACAGGCAGACAGAGAGGCAGCCAGAGGCAGAGGGAGAAGCAGGCTCCCCGCCGAGCAAGGAGCCCGATGCGGGACTCGATCCCAGGACGCTGGGATCATGACCTGAGCCGAAGGCAGCCGCTTAACCAACTGAGCCACCCAGGCGTCCCGTCTGTCTGTCTTTTATGGCTTCTGGGTTTTCTTCGTTAAGACGGTCTCCTCTGCTCCTGGATGGCTCACAGGGTCTCCTAGAGTGTGTCTCAAGCTTTTTATTGCTTTATTATATACATTAAGGTCTTTGCTCCATCTGAAATTTATTTTTATTTTGTGTGGAGTGTGAGGTAGGGGTTCAGCTTTACTTTCTTCCGCGTGGAGAGAGCTGTGCCAGCAGAAACTCCCTCACAGCTTGAAAATCACTTTGTTTTTTTGTTTGTTTGTTTTTAAAGATTTTATTTATTTATTTGACAGACAGAGATCACAAGTAGGCAGAGAGGCAGGCAGAGAGAGAGGAGGAAGCAGGCTCCCCGCTGAGCAGAGAGCCTGATGCGGGGCTCGATCCCAGGACCCTGAGATCATGACCCGAGACGAAGGCAGAGGCTTAACCCACTGAGCCACCCCAGCGCCCTGAAAATCACTTTGTTAATGAAGGAAATTATAAACGTGTAATGCATCAGCAGACGCATTTATTCCTTCACTGAATTCACTGAAGCACCGGTTACTTACTGAGCACCAACTATGTGCGACGGGGTATTCTAATGACGTGGGAGACACCGGTGAGCATAAGAGAGCTCCCCACCCTCATACACCTTACCCAACGCAATAAACAGAATTAATACATTGTATGGGGTGTCCGAAGGTGGTAAGTGCTGTGGAAAGAGGAAAGACACCAGGAACCTCGGAAACTAACCCAAGCGTCAGTGCCCATGGGAAGCCTGACCGCTCTCAACCACGCCCACTCGTGATCCCCAAGCTAAAAGCCGGGAAACCAGACCCACCCAGCAGGCGGGCAGCTGATGCCACAGGACCCGAACTGGGTTCTCCTTGGTGCCCGGCAATCCTTTCATTCTCCTCGGACCTGCCACCCAATCTCCTGCCGGCGGCCATGGGGAGCAGAATATAAAGCAGCTGGGACGGTCCCGTCGCCTTGGCCACAGCCTTAAACCTGGACCCTGCCTGCCTTCCCCTACAACCAAGTTTCCAAAACCTCTTCCTCCTATTCTCGGTCTCACAAGAAAGATGAGGTCACCCTCCCTCACTTCCTTGCTCGCTCCTGTTCCAGCTCCAAGTCACCCCGCTGACTCCCCTTTTCTCTCCCACCTGGGGAGGCACCACGGTGACGGTGATGCCTCTGCTCACTGCCTTAGCTGCCCCGTTCCTGGGGCCATCGCACTCCCCCTGCAGTGCCCGCCTCTCGGTCTGCAATCCCTACAGCCCTACAGCCACCAGCACAACCGGGACCCCAGCACCATAAAAATGCCTTCCCTCGCTTCACAAACTTCTGAAGATATTTTGGTCGCCTCCTCCCTCAAAAGCGGTTTTCAAAAACGAAGCACCCCTTTGCACTTTTTTGAGTAAACATATAAAACCCTTCAGTAACTGCAAAAGATGTCATTTCTGGCGTACTGTAAATATTGATGGTTTGAAATAAACTCTTCCATCACTCTTGAATGTCGCCAGTGGGATCTGAGAACGGCAGCACTTTTCGACCCACTATTATTCACTTAAAACCTACACGAACAAATTCTTCTTTGATAGTTGAAATTTTTATATCATTCCTTTTCACCCTGAACTTCTATTTCCATTCCCACTTTGCCCACTGAATTTTATCCCAATAGAACATCTTTTTATGCTGAGAAGCCTTTTACTGATCTCCTGGTCTACCACTCTGCTGCAAAAATGTGTATGTAAATTGAAAGATTAATTTTGCTTTCATTTCTAATAACCATGGGGCTCTAAGTGTTGACTGTTTTCCTGTCTTAAGTTATCCTTCGTTATTAGTAGTATATAATGATACACAGATACTCAAGATAGAAAACTAAAAATTTGTTGGAAACAGCTCTTATGATGATGGAGAGGAATTTTTTGTCCCCTAATTAGTTTGCTTATCAGAGAATGAATATTCTTATCACATGACTGAGACAAGAGTTCAGAATCAAATCTGTTCCTATTTTTCATTTTCATAAATACAAGCATTGGCAAAGCTCATTTACATAGACATATAGATGGGCTGGCAGGGGCTCTGTTGTGGAATCGTCACTTGATTCTCTGAATTTGCTCTGAATTATAATGCTATGAAAGCACATGGTTAACATAGCATCAAAAGTTGTTTCTAATGACCTATTAGCTGACAACTTAATTAGGTTCTCTTTCAATTTTGTTGAAAGCAAAGTATTTCAAGGGATCTAACTTGCAAAAGAATTTGCCATCCAGGGGCGCCTGGGTGGCTCAGTGGGTTAAACCTCTGCCTTCCGCTCAGGTCATGATCTCAGGGTCCTGGGATCGAGCCCCACATCGGGCTCTCTGCTCAGCAGAGAGCCTGCTTCACCCACCCCCGCCGCCTACTTGTGATCTCTCTCTGTCAAATAAATAAAATCTTAAAAAAAAAAAAAAAAGAAAGAAAGAAAGAATTTGCCATCCAGGCCCCAGGGCGCTGCATTTGCGGTCACGTGCCCCTACGGTCTGGACTGTCTCCGTAACCCAGAGGGCTTTTTATACATCGGAGAACTACTCCCTTGTAAGATGGGGACCGGGGAGGGGTGCGGCTGATGAGGACGGGCTGCATGTGTTGGGTGCCTTCATTGATGAGTTTTATGAATGAGAACAGATTAACTAAGGACTTACTGAACCCTCAAAGCCATCTATGTCATGTCCCTCTTGGGAAGTCTCTGTGCGCCTCTAGGGGCATTGGTACTCCAGCTGGAGACCGCTGCCCTTCAGGACCCGCCCCTCCTTCGAGAGCTCACTCGGCCAAACCTCTTACGATGCTCTCAGCTGCACAGAACTGTGCCCCTCTCCATGGTGTTCACCTTTCCTTCCCCTTGCAAGGTGCTGCATTTACTCATCTGCATGCGTCTCCTCCATTTGTTAGACAGCAGGGAAGCCAGTGGTCTCCCACCAAAAAGGTTTCCCCACCCCACACAACTTTTGAAAGAGCACTGACACCCCGACTGCATTTCTAAGCAGCGACTTGTTCTCTCATTAAAAAAAAATTAAAGACACGTATATTGCAGGACTACAGTTTATGATCAAAGGTAGAACTTCAAGCCACTGGGGAAAAGTTTTCAATAAATGGGGTGGGAATGAATGGATGGAGGGGTGACAACTCGCGTCACATCAAAGTAAATTACTGATGAAACAAAAATTTAGACGCAAATAATAAACTCATCCTAGTGTCAGGAAAAAAAACAGTTTCTCTCCTTCTCTTTCTTTACAACTGTGAACTGAGGAACGGGCTATTCCCAGCCCCCTGGGACTCCAGATCCTCCTTCTGGAAGCTGTCTGGTTGGTCACAGCAACGTCACATGTGCCCAACACATACCAACTCTCATTTTCAGGTGTACATTTTTGGGGAAGAATTTCTGTAGCTTTGCCTTGACGTTGTTTGGTGATGAGGAACTGATCTAATTTGTGCTTGGTTTGTGATCTCTGCAACTACATTTACTCCTGAGAACTCTTGCAAGATGGGAAATAAAGAAAAAAATCAACCCTATAAATTGTTTCCAAATGTATCATGTGTTTGTGAGCATTACATTTAATAGTTAATGAAGCTGATATAATGTTATATTTCCAGACACTTAGTGAAAATACTTGACTATTTGCCTTTTGGAATTTTATTTTTGTTTTCTGGAGCAAGAAATATTTTATTTCAGATTTCAAATATTTTTAGACTTTTTAAAAAGCTCTTAGGCCCAAGACCTGTAATCACGTTTACTGAATAAAAAGGGCTAAGTTAAGTATTTCTATTCTTAATATGAAACCCAGACCCCATAAAGTTAGTTATGGGTAAATTTGAATACATAGAAACTTAAAACTGATAAAATCTGAACATACAAAAATTCAAAATATAAATTACACACACACACACACACACACACACACACACACACACAAATACTAAATACAAAGGTAAACCATATATTCAAAAACACAGGGGCACCTGAGTGGCTCAGTAGGTTAAGCGTCTGCCTTTTGCTCAGATCGTGATCCCAGGGTCCTGGGATGGAGTCCGGCATCAGAGCAGGGAGCCCGCTTCTCCCTCTCCTTCCTGTTCATGCAGTCTCTTTCTCAAATAAACTAATAAATGACTACATCTGCATACATAGGATAACTTAACTTAAAAAAAAATTTTAAAGACATTTTATTTCTGCAAGAGCGTGAGCAAGTGCACACACACTCGTGTCCCAGGACCTGAGTTATGAAGCCAGACGCTTAACCAACTGAACCATGCAGGTGCCCAATATCCTTAACTTTTAAAAAGCTTTTACAGATAGATGATAAAATGATGAATAATCCAAAAGGACAGTGATCAGAAGATAATTCATAAGATAAGACATCCTTCTTATCAATAAAGGTATGAAAATAGGCGCAACATCATTACAGAAGTTGAGTGAAAGCATCAAAATACTGTCTTTTCTACCCATCACCGTGGCAAATAATAACAAGATAAAAAAAAAACCCACTATCGGCATGGGTGCGGGGAGAGAGGCAGTCTCACGTCTGTGTACAAACTGGAGGTGTAGTAATTGGCACAATTGCTTTGAGGGACATTTAAAAAAAAATTTTTTTTTTTAAAGATTTTATTTATTTATTTGTCAGAGAGAGAGAGAGTGCACAAGTAGGCGAAGTGGCAGGGAGAGGCAGAGAGAGAAGCAGGCTCCCGGCTGAGCAAGGAGCCCGATGTGGGACTCGATCCCAGGACACTGGGATCATGACCTGAGCCGAAGGCAGAGGCTTAACCCACTGAGCCACCCAGGTGCCCATGTTTTGAGGGACATTTTTTTTTTTAAAGATTTTATTTATTTATTTGTCAGGGACAGAGGGAGAGAGAGCAAGCGAGCACAGGCAGACAGAGAGGCAGGCAGAGGCAGAGGGAGAAGCAAGTTCCCTGCCGAGCAAGGAGCCCGATGTGGGACTCGATCCCAGGACACTGGGATCATGACCTGAGCCGAAGGCAGCCGCTTAACCAACTGAGCCACCCAGGTATCCCTTCAGGGACATTTTTAAAATAGGTATCAAATTTTTAAATGGGTCTATCCTTGGACCCAGAAAGTCTATTTGTTTTTTTTTAAGATCTGATTTATTATTTGAGAGACGGAGAGAGCAGGGGGAGGGACAGACAGAGAGTCTCAAGCAAACTCCGCAGTGAGCAGGGAGCCTGACTAGGGGCTCGAGTCCCAGGACTCTGGGATCATGACCTGAGCCAAAAGCAGATGCTTAACCAACAAGCCATGCAGGTGTCCCTACATACCTTTTTAAAAAACATTAAAAAAATCGGGGCACCGGGCTGGCTCAGTCCAAAGAGCATGTGACTCTTGATCTCCGGGTCCTGAGTTCGAGCCCCAGGTTGGGTGCAGAGATTACTTAAATAAATAAACTTTAAAAAATAAAGAATAAAAAAAAATGCATTAAGAAAGACTTTAAGAATATGCCAAAAACTTTAAAAATCTAACAAAGTACAGCCATAAAGATGCTGGAAAGCCAATGTCGACCATCATTTCTCTGTTTTGAGCTGGTGAAGAAGGTTAATGTGGCAACACGGTTTTTACTTTCCAGTAAGTCTCTGAAGTTTCATCAGCATAATTTGTAAGGAATAAATGCAGAGAGAGGGAAAGTGCCGCATTATTCTCTTCACTGTGTTCCTTCCAATTATGTGCTTGAGACTTTTGCTCTGTCCCTCCCCCTGCTCGTGATCTCTCTCTCTCTCTCTCTGAAATAAATAAATAAAATCTTAAAAAAGTTACACATGCACACAGGCTGAGGGTTAGTTTCTCAAAACTTGTTTTGATTTTTATTTTTAAAAAATTTTTAAATAAACATTTATTTTGAAATATTTTTAGATTTACAGAAGAACTGTGACATTAGTACAGAGGAACTGCTTTTGTCACATCACTTTAAGCCTGCTGTGGTCTCCTTGGATTTATTTTATCATTTTCAGGTTCAGGTCACAAAGCTAATCCTCCTCTAGGGATAAATCTGAAAACGAACCTTGACACAGAAACTTTACTCTGTTGTTAACATCCACGATACTGTTTTTACATGAAGTTTTTAAAAATTCTTTAAAATTTTATTTATTTGAGAGAGAGAGAGAGAGAGAGATAGAGCTCACAGAAGGAGAAGCAGGCTCCCCACGGAGCAGGGAGCCCAATACGGGGCTCGATCCCAGGACCTGTGATCATGACCTGAGCTGAAGGCAGACGCTTAACCGACTGAGCCATCCAGACGCCCCACGTGAAGTTTTTTTAGCGTTACCAAAGCTTTAACATTTTTCAACACTTGTTTTTAAAAAGTTCTCCTCCACACCCAGCTGCACTTCCCCAGAGCAACACTTCCAATTCCTCCGGCTGACTCTTCTGTTATCCCCTTCCTAACTCTAAGGAACACTCCTCTTGCTACTCCTTGAATTATCTTTCTTTCCTTTTTCAAAGATTTTATTTGTCAAAGTACACGCGAGAGCAGACATGTGTGTGTGCACAGGTGGAGGGGCAGAGGGAGAAGCAGGCTCCCTGCTGAGCAGGGAGCCTGAAGTGGGGCTCGATCCCAGGACCTAGAATCATGACCTGAGCCCAAGGCAGATGCTTAACCCACGGAGCCACCCAGGGGCCCCGGAAGCATCATACTTTTGTGTCGTGGATGTATTCAAGGAGTCCCTCGAATTTTCAGCGTAAACGTCACCTGTCGGCTTCCGAGAGCTGGACAGGAGGCCCTCTCTCCCCGTCCAGGCGAATCTCTTCCAAATCCCCGAGCCTTCCATTTTAGTCTGCAAGTCCGCTTGGAGGAATTTCGGGCATTTACATTATTAGATCACATAAATGTTACATAACATTGGACCGTGGAGTATACCACAGCTATTTTCTATGTGTCTTTTGCTTTCCCTGGAGCTCACAATTCTTTCCTTGGCTCAGCTTACGAATTTCATTAAGTCAGCTTCAAACTCCCCGACCTCTTCTGCCTCTCCTCAAAGCATTCGGACATAATGGGTATTTCTCAGTTTCATTGACTTGGGAGAACAATTTTCTACAACCTCCTGATGTGCCCCAGTGTGGACTGGTTGCCTCCAGGTGCACAGCTGTCTTCTTGGGATCCCCCTTGGGCAGCGCCCTGGGGATCCCCCCCTCGCCTCACTTCTGCTGGAACTCCCAACACCTCTTTCTTTGTGTACTTCCTCATTTCAGCAACTTGCCTCCCCCAGTTGGAGGAAGGGTGCACGGGAGACCTTGAAAATGTCTTGATTTCATCTCTCACACTTAATTCGAATCATCTGGCCGATATAAAACTCTAGAATGGTTGGAAAATATTTTCCAATTTTGAAATTTTAGAGAATTTTAAAGGTATTACTCTACTGTCTTCTTCCAATATCATTAAAAAGTCCAAAGCCATTTTAATTCTTGTTCCTTTGTATGAGCTTTTTTTTTTTTTTTTCCCTCTCTGAAGACTTGTAGGATCGTTTTGACCTCAGCTGCCCAGAAATTTCTTGCTGATGTATCGAAGGCATGGGTCTGTTTTCATCCACTGTTCTGGGTATTTGCTGGGCTCTTTCAATCTAGAAAACCGTGTCTTTCAGTGCTGAGAATTTTCCTTGAATTACTGCATTGCTAATTCCTTCTTCCCTATTTTTGCTATTTTTTCCCCTTTTCTTTCCTGTTCTTTTCTTTTCTCTTCTCCCTTCTTCCTTTTGTGGTTGTTGATATTCCTATTATCTGGATGTTGGACTTCCATCCTTTACTTTTTAAAATTCTGTCACTACTTTCTTTTTTGTCTTGTGCTCTATTTTCCGGGACATGTGCTCAACTTTATCTTCTAACACTGCTAGTTGGAGTTTTTAATCTGTAGTACTTTTAAATTCCCAGAGTTCCTTTCTATTCTTTTTTTTTAATAAGCATCATACTTAAAAAATATTTTCTTTATTTAACAGAGAGAGAGGGCAAAGCAGGCAATCAGGGGGCAGAAGGAGAAGCAGGCTCCCCACTGAGCAGGGAGCCCGATGCAGGGTTCAATCCCAGGACCCTGGGATCATGACCTGAGCCAAAAGCAGATGCTTAACCCACTGAGTCACCCAGGTGCCCCAATAAGCATTATACTGTTGTGTCATGGATGTATTCACTTTTTTTACTCCTTATGGAATGTGAAATACATATGTTATATATATTACGTAAATATAAACAAATATATACATATGTGTTTAAACCCAGTTTTAAAAATCTCTCTGCATAGTCTCTGTTTCCTTGAAATTTATTTTTTCTGCTTTCTTTTCCTTTGGTCTTTCTATATTAGAGGCTTTCCCCAAATGTCTGCAGTATGGTTATCTATTTACATTTAAAAGTAGAACACTCAAAAGAGATTGAAAAGTTTGGTGCCTTTACGTAGGGCTTACTGGTGATGGGCTTCCCACCGGGATGGCTTGGTTGAGTCATTTCCTGGGAGGATACCATGGGCTGGTCCCCGAAGTCTCCAGGCAAAACGCATCCAGTATGCTGCCTGGGGGTTTCATCCCCGATGTCTGCTACAGCTTGGGAGCCAGGTTGGGAGGAAGGCTGGAGATCTCAGTACCTGCATGTCACGCTTCACTGCCTACCTTGCAGCCAGTGTGGTGCCCTGTCCTCCCTGGGCCCAGTGTTGCCTTCAGACATGGTCTTGTTCACCTTCTCCAGAGAAGTAGGCCCAGCTGTCCACCAGGGCTGGGAGAGGTAGATGCTGGCTGAGGGACCGAGGGAGGCCGTAGAGGGGAGGTGAAAGACGTCTGACCCATCTTCTGTTTTTAAGCCCACCTTTGCCCCGTTTCCAGAGGTACCTACGGTCTCTGGTACTGCTCCTTCCCGAGTCTGGAGTAGGGAATGGGGGCGCGGTGCACACGGAGTTTCTCTTCTGCATTCCCCAACCCGAATTTTGGATGTAGCTTTCTAAACCAGTGATCACCCAGCCATCTGCTCGCGGGGCTTCCAGAATGTGCTTGCTGTTGTCTCCCTGCTCACTCCTTCTAAAAGCCCTTCGCTCTTGCTTTAGAAGGGATTCTGGGAGGTAGGAGTAAACACATGTTCAACCTGCCATCTTTAACTCGAAGTCTTTCTTCATGTGTGGTTTTTTTTTTTTTAATTATTTTTACTGAATAAGTAATACATACTTACTCGAGAACATTCTACAAAGTGTAAAGAAATACGATTTTGTTACATTTCCATTCAATTTTTTCCCTATCTTTTGTTTACATCACGGACTTCAAGTTACATTTCCATTTCTACATCAGTCACTTCCCCTATTGACGGGATCCGGCCATCAGCGTCCCGTGAGCAAAGCCCACCCCTGAAGCAAACAAGGTCCACCCCCAGCTAAGGCCCCATATGTGCACTCCCCGCTCACGGCTAACCCTGAAACAGCGAGGACGGGTGCTGGCTCCCTCACCTCCCCGGCACCCCCCCCCAGCCCGCTCCGACGGGCTTCCGCCCCATCACACCACCAGGTCACTGTCGCTGCCCACCTGCACGTCCAGCGGACATGTCAGTCTTGCCTTACTAAGCCACACTGCGGAATTCAGCACGGCTGACCACATGCCCTCCTTCTGGAAACCCTCTTCTCTTGAAAGACCCCACGATGCACTACCCTAACTTCGCGTGCTCTACCGCCTGAGCCAGCCAGGGCCCCAACTATCCTCCTGTCTTGCTACCTTTCTGACCAGTCCTTCCATTTCCTCTGCCTCCTCCTTCCTTCTCCAACTCCTTCAACAGTGCTCAGCATTGGCTGTGTGTGAGAATCATCCTGGAACTGTTTTAAAGAACATTAACGCCTGGGCCCCTACCCAGAACAGTATATTCCAAATCTGCTCTAAAAGTCAGGGCTCCTAAGGGGATGGCCTGTGCTTTCTCCTGTCTCCCCCTCCAGACCGGGTCTATGCTACCAAGGCCCAGATGTCTGTTTCTAGCTTAGATCTCGGCTTTTAACGCTTCCAGACTTTCTTGCCTCCAATTGAATTCTCCTCAGGGCAACTGGAACTCCTACTTGCCCTTTAGGTTCCCACTAGAAAGTCGTCCATGCTGTGTGTCTCACAGGCCCGGATGCTTCCCTTCATAGCACCACTGCCCTCCTTAGTGGAATGTGTGGTTGGGGGCGATGGGGTTAGTTATTACTATCCGTCTCCTGACATAGTGCCTGGTCCAGGAAAAACCCCTGAAGGGGCGCCTGGGTGGCTCCATTGTTAAGCATCTGCCTTCAGCTTAGGTCATGATCTTGGGGTCCTGGGATGGAGCCCCTGAGTCAGGCTCCCAGCTCAGTGGGGAGTCTGCTTCTTTCTCTGCCACTCCCCCTGCTTGTGCTTGCTAATAAATGAAATCTTAAAAGCAAAAACAAGAACTAAAGAATAAACATACAAATGAAACATGTGGTATAAAAACTTCATTGATGATTTCAGTGGCTATAGGAGAGTCTGCATAATGTAATATAGTATCTGTCCATCTTAATCCACAGTTTGGATTTTTTTTTTTAAGATTTTATTTATTTATTTGATAGAGAGAGACACAGCAAGAAAAGGAACACAAGCAGGGGGAGTGGGAGGAGAATTGGGCTTCCCGCTGAGCAGGGAGCCCGAGGAGGGGCTCAATCCCAGGACCCTGGGATCATGACCTGAGCCAAAGGCAGCCGCTTAACAACTGAGCCACCCAGGCACCCCCACGGTTTGGATTATTTTCCATGCTAGACTCTCAGAAAGCAAAGGAAATTCTTAGGTCAAGTATATGAACATTTTAAATATTTAAAACATATTTTAAGACTAAAAAAATATCAAATTGCTTTTCACAAAGACTGAGACCTTGGATTTCAGCCATACCTTCTGGTTTGATTTTACTCTCCGCTAATTTGTTAGGTAAAAATGGGACCTAGCTTCCCCAGACCTTCGTTACCCCCCTTTGAGGGCCATGAATGGGAGCCCCCGTTTGAGTGTTTTGAGAGCAGGGTCGATATCAGAAGCATTTTTGCCCTCAGGGATGCAAACCATAAAAAAATAGTTTATTGAATACATTCACTTAGCCAGTTCATAAAATTGTCATGTTCAGTGTACTTGGAACTCTGGAAAAATCTCAGATTTCTAGGCTTTTCCCCACCAGTATCGCACCAGAGCCAGTTCTGCAGCCCCCCTTCTAAGGGGTGAGATGTGGGAGCTCTGGTAACAGGCTCTGCTAAGGGCAGGGTCACAGAACAATCCTGCTCTCCAGCAGCCAGGGCCCCGGTCACACACGGAGGTGAGATGGGGTTGTGTGGTGGGGGTTCCCACGTCCACCCCTGTGCTCCCTCCCGTCTGGGCTCCAAGTGTCTGGGGATGGTCCGTGGAACAAATGGCACATTCCAGCCACACAAGGCAGCCTCTGTGATGCTCGGGCCACGGACGCACGTGTACCACAACAAACCCAGCCTGGGGCCCAGCAGGCTGAGGTTTTTGCTTTCGATTGTGGCCCTGCTCTGTGGGAGGCCCGTCTGTGAGGAGGGTGTGAACAAGCAGACAGAGGGAGGGGACGGAGGCTGTCGTCCCAGCGCGTGTGAGATAATGCGCGAGTAGCAGCACCTAGACCACAGAATCCCACTGGGACATCAGATTTTAGGGTATCTACCCTGATCCACTTGCCCAGATTCTTATTCTCCGCCTCCCAGGCCTGGTTCTTACTTCTTCTGCTTTGAATTTCTCTCGTCTTCCCACGTGATCCTTGTTTTTGGCTGCGGCCACTCAAACTTGTGGACACAGACTTATTTTCTTCCAAACAAAAGGACCTTCTGCCACACGCCATGCTTTGTTCCCAAGTCCCCAGTCTCACCTGCTTTTATTTTTTATTTTTTTAAAGATTATTTATTTATTTATTTGACAGAGAGATCACAAGTAGGCAGAGAGAGAGGAAGGGAAGCATGTTCCCCACCGAGCAGAGAGCCCGATGTGGGGCTCGATCCCAGGACCCTGAGATCATGACCTGAGCCAAAGGCAGAGGCTTTAACCCACTGAGCCACCCAGGCGCCCCTCACCTGCTTTTAAATCATGATTTTTGTCTGCCAGAATGAACCGAGACCAGCCTCTACTCTCAACTTAAATCTCTCCCAAATCTCCAGGAAGGGGGCGGGTACCGGGTTGCTCTGAGGGATGCCGGCACTTATTTTTCTAGAGGCTTCTGTCTCTTCTGTCACTTGCAGCTCTCAGTCACCGGAGCTGACTTTACCCTAGATGTTGCTGGACCTCCTGCGAGGATCCAGCTGACAGGTCCCAGAACCAGCGACATAATTTCATAACTAGACCTGGCCTCTGGCACTGGTGAGTTCTCCGGCTGGACTATCCTTTTTCCAAAGATAGGATCACCCGTGATGTCTGGCTGTGAAGGACAAGGATCGGCTTCCACTGCAGACCTTCAAGGTAGATGATTCAAGTCCAAAGGCAATTCCAAAGCAGGAGCTCCACAAACAGACCACGCTCCGCAAGAGCTCCAGCAGGGCAGGCACGTGGGCCATGGACATGGGGGCTGGCGAGGGACAACGCCTATGCAGAATGACCGCGCCTGGGGTTTACTGGGCTGCCAGTACAGCCCAGTCACCCCATCAGGCCCCAGAGACTAGGACCCGTCCTATTTTACAGATGGGGAAAATAAGCTTCCCCAAAAGGCTGAGTTAACTTAATCAGACCATCGGTGAGCACAGAAGCCAGGATTCAAAAACGCAGGTATCTGACACCGGGGTCCGCACTTGAGACACAGGCCTTTCCGCGGCCTCTGTCACACCACCCCCTCCACACACCGTTCTGCACATCGCACAACGTCTCCCGTCCAGTCTGTCTGTCCCTATCCCTCCACTGACCAGCTGCAGGACCGGGGTGAGCATTCCTTCTCTGGAATGCTCCACAAGGCACCATCTCTAGGACCCTGACAAGTGACCACTTTTCTTTCAGTTCTGGTTTTGTTTCCCGCCAAGATGGGGGTGACACCTGGTCATGTCAGAAACTCCCCAAGATGATAAACCCAATGGTGTTCTAATTGCTCAGCCACTTGGGCCACTGGTGGGAGGCAGGGGGGTCAAGGAGGCATCAGGCAGGTCTCGCACCTACAGGCCTCCTTCCTGCACACATTTGCTAACACAGCCCTCAGGGGTCTGCTGTGGGTGGCGACACCCCACGCCGGGCCTCCTGAGGGCTGGAAGACCTGGAAGGCAGAGCTCTGGGCCACCCAGGAGCCACTCACCAGCACTGGGATCTGCGGGCGTCTCGCCTTCCTCGGAGTCCTCCTGCTCCTGCACGGTCGGCCTCTCTCCACGCTCCATCTGCGACATGAGGTCTGGTTTGGAAATTGCATAGTCTGGGCAGAAGGAAGGAAAGAAGACATGCTATGTGGTGAGGTCACGCTGGCTGTTGTAAAGGTGTCACCTGTGTGAGTGGGACATGAGGAGGAGCCACGCGACCAGTGGCAATGCTGGAAAAGAGATGCGCCCGGTTCCCAGCCCTTCTTCTGAAGGCCCCCGCGGTGTGTAGGCCCGTGCGTGCATGTGTGAGGGGCCTGCACGCGTGCAGGGCGGGGGGCAGCAGCCATGTGCACACCAGCAGGAAGTGGGCCTGTCGCAGGTGGCTGTGGCTGCTCACGGGTTGCCAACCCCGGCTGGGGCTTCTCATGACAAAGGCACACAAGAGAGTTGAAATTTTATAGGGTAAAAAACGAGTCCTGACAAAAATCCAGAAGCTAAAAAACTAAGCGCGGATAGTGTCCCTCATGTTTAAAAAAGTTTAAAGCTCTCTGGAAATGAAGTCACCAGATGAAGACACGCGGAGGAGATGTGCATGCACGTGTGCGCCCACACGGGGCTTCTTTGTAAATGGTTAACATCCGTTACTCTATCTAAAGAGCCACCACGATTCGTACAAGATAAAAAAGCAACTGTAAAGAGGTAATTCATAGAAGAAGTGCAAATGGCCAGTAAAGACAGGAAAAGATGCACTAGCTCACTACTCATCAAAAAAAACACAAACAAACAAACAAACAAACAAAAACCCCATAATGAAAGTAATGAGGTGTCATTCTTCACCCATCAGAAAGGACAACTGTTTAAAACAAGGCCATCGGTTCGAGCCCCGGCGTGCAGAGACTGCACTGCCACGCTCAGGGGCATGAAGGTCACAGCCTTCGGGAGGAAGTGGCCGCAATACTGTGAGCGGGCCTCCTCTTTGCCCAGCAGACGCCCTCCTGGGAAGCCGTCCTCCTGCGGTCCCCAGGCAGGTGCACACGGACACACAGGGACGCGGAGTCCGGACGCGGCAGCAGGCAGGAGATGCAATCAGCCTGCTCCCTGTCCACAGCGAGACAGACGCCCAGCGGCTCCCTGGAAGGCCACACATCCTTCTGAACGGGCCCACCTGTGCGGCTGTGGAAAGCGGCCTAGGGCCCATCCTTCGATAGAGTAAGTCACCCGTCCCCATCCGTGCAGGCCACAGGTGGCCTGTGCACAAGCTTGTGTTTGCACGTGCATGACTGAGGATGGGAAACGACGCAGGCCTAAGGGATTGTGCTGGTTACCTCTGGGGGGGCACGGGGGTTGCTCTTTATTCTATAAATCTAAATTGTTAAATTTCCAACAATTTCAATAAACTGAAATTTCAGTTATGCATATACTTTAAAAAGAAAAGAAAAAACGAGTCAAATAGAAGAAAGTTCTCTTAATGGGGAGGTATGTGGATATTCAATGAACAATTCTAGCAAGAATCCAAGTTTCTAAGCATAGACTTGCATATGTAAATGTTTTCCTAACTTTTTTTGTGTGCCCAAAGAGTTCCCCACACCAGACAGAATGATATGTATAAAAATGAAGTATATTTTCCCAGGATTTCCTCCTGAAATACTCTTATTAATGGAAACAACAAGAATGCACAGACTTCTGGGGAAGAGAGTCCTTGATGAGACCGTGACTTGCTGGTGGAACCCAGCATGAGCATTGACCCCCCGGGTCACAGCCTCTTCTCTGCGCAGAAGAGATAAGAACCCGGGGGACGTAGGCTCTCCATCAGTGACAGTGTTCAGTCACCTGAATGGGCGAAGGGGAGTGAGGGCTCATACCTGTCCCAGCGCCCTCTTGGGAGAAGCGGGGATTAAGTAACTTGATTCTCATAAAGCCCTTCACACTCTGCTTTGTAACAATTTCTTGGACAGACTCATTAAACATATACGTACAGAGCCAGGAGGAAATAATGTAGAGGTGGGACCCTGACGTCTGTCTCCTTCCCACCTGTCCCCGTGGCTTCTCAGTGGAGTGGTGCTCTGTCTACACGCTGTCCTCATCATCTCTGCTACCCTGGTGCCTGGGGGCGTTTGTTCTAACTGGTTGTGAACCAGTTGTTAGAAAAACTGAAATTTAGTTTTTCTTGTTTCTGATTATTGGTAGGACTGACACTCAGAACTCCCCACGTCTCCAAACGAACCTCAGGCTTCTGTCAAGGAAGCCCCCCAGCGTGGGTGAACTTTTTTCTTACCCATAGACACCAGAGACTCGTAGTTGCCCCGCATCACATTCTTGTAGAGCTCCTTCTGCCACTCAGACAGGTTCCCCCACTCCTGCTCGGAGAAGTGGACGGCGACATCGTCGAAGGTGACAGGAACCTGGAACCACACAAACTCAGCTTGGACCACCTGGATGGCAGTCACGGGCCCTCAGCCGCCAAATCCCAAGGCAACAAATGGCTCTCAGCCCCAGGCCCTGGCTCGACCCCCTTCTCCCAGGACTGCAGTGGGAAAGGCCCAACGGCCCAGCGGTGGGTCTTCACCGCAGACCTCTCTAGAAATCTGGCCTGACTTCAGCCACTGTCCTGGCCCCACAGAGTAAGGGTCTCGTTTTGTCTGGTCTGTTTTTCTGTCTAATGGGATAATCCTTGTGGCCACAAAGCACGGTCTGCAGACCAGCAGCAATGATACCGGGGAATTTGCTAGAAATGCAGACCCCCAGGCCCCAATCTAGACCCACTAAATCAGATTCTGCATTTAGTAAGATCGCCACACTAACATTTGAGAAGGGCTGGCATAGAGAATACAGTCCAAGTCCCGTCCCTACATAAGGCTGTGTACAGGGACAACACACAAAGAACAGAAAGAAAACCAGCCCACATTCAAGTTCAAGATTTTCTGGGAAAATAATATTAAAACCTAACTATTCTCTAGTTTTTTAGGATACTTCTCGAAATCACATTTTTACTGGCATTAACATAATTTCTAAGTCAACTGTTAAAAACGTGGAGCAGGACAGAGCCCTGGAACCTTCCACCGAGGTCTCCGTCCACCTCGGACAGTGAACTCCCAACGTTCACACCAAGTCCCACCCACTGTGAACTGAACGCCCTTCAGAACTGACCATCCCTGATCACTAGGAGGTCCTCTGACCTGTTCACCCAGGGCTTAACCAACAGGACAAACGTGATGTTGGCGTGTCTTGTGCTTGGTGAAGTCATGCTGGCAACTAGGTATCATTGTATGTCTCCTTAACCACCTCTTCTTCCTTCTTTTATATGAAATTCCTAAAACACATGCAATTCGGATCCCTCCTTGGGAGGCCCCAGTTGGGATGGCTTTACCTTGGGGACCTCTCCATTGCTGCCCGGGGGCAGGCGCAGGATCCAGAAATTTCGGTTTTTCAGCAGGTTCTCCATGTTCTCCAGCCGCCTCTGCAGCAGCCCGTACTCCTGCAGCAGGGTCCCCAGCACAACCCACTTGCTCTCCAGGTGGTTTGCAAACTCCACGGCCGTCTTCTCGCAGTCCGCCAGCTTCTTCTCGGCGGTCCCCGTCCGCCCCTCCAGGGTCAGGAGCCGCATGGCCTGGGCCTCCAGTTTCCTCTCCACCGCTTGGACGGCAGCCCACACGGCCAAGCGGGTGATCTCCGCCGTAGGGAGTGGTGTGTCCTTCTGGGCTGCAGAAGAGATCTGGAAGGGAGTGTCTTTTTGGGAAACAGGGCTCTGAAGCAGGGGGTCCATGTCAGTCTCCGGAACTGTGGGGGAAAGGGTCAGGGGGTCTTTCTCGGGAACTTCAGGCGAGTGGAGTGGGGCTTCTTGGTGGGGGGTGGAGTGGGAGAGAAGTGATATTTCTTGCTCAGCAGCAGCTGGGGGTGGATACTGGGTCTCTTCTTGGGAAGTTAGGGGACCCTGGAGATGAGTCTCTTGCTCAGAAACGGCCGGATACAGGAGTGAGGGTCCCTTCTGGAGAACATGCGGCATTCGGCCAGAGGTCTCTAGCTTGGGAGTCTGGGGCAGGGAGCCTTGTCGGGGAATGGGGGGAGACGAAGAAGGAATCTCTTTGGGGGGAAGAACACGGGACTGGAACAGAGTTTCTCGGGGGATTCCGGCAGGGGCCTGACGCGGGGTTTCTTCTTGCAGAACACTGGGGAATGACAGAGGTGACGAGCGTTGGGTCTCCATGTCCAGCTGCTGGACCTGTGTTCAAGGAGAGAAAGGACAGGATTGAAGGCCACAGAATCCAGATGGCAAAGTAAATGCCAAAGATCGGCACCCACTGAAAAGGGTCGTGGGTTTCCTGGTAATAAGATACATTGCGCAGACACGAGTCTCTTCTTGAGAGCCTAGAGCTGATTTAGGTATCAATTATAAAACTATTATTAACAACAAAGAAAAGGTGGCCACCTTCTGTGTTGGTAGAGCTGTCTCTTTCTTCACAACACACATCTCACGGGGACCACCCAAGACTAGAAGTGGACGAGAGGAAAAGATATATGCCTCTGTTCTTGGTCCTGTTCACGCCGACTGCTGCCAGCTCACTCAGCCTCTCTGTTCTCGGTGTCCTTGCCCGTAACACAAAGACAGTATCTGACACACCTGCCACCTCACTGAGTTTGAGCACGGAGCATCAAAGAAAATAAGACTTTGTAAACCAAAAGAGCAGAACTGTCAGTGCCGGGCACCGTTATGACCCCCAGACTCCCAGCAAGGTGGAAGGAGACCCCAGTGGGGCCAGGGCTATTAAAGGACTTCCCTCGATGATGAACTTGACATCTGGCCCCACTGCTCCTGCTTGTATTAGCAGGCAGTCCCTGTGCCCTCTGTCTTAAGGGAAAACTTAAGGGAAACTTAAGTTTCCCTTACTCTGATAAAAGCTGAATTGTGGACTTATCAATACAATTTCTCCAAGCATGTCTATGGAGAGAGGCTGAATGGGCTTCTGGGTATCCCAGGCTGACAGAGAGAGGAGAGACCCTGCCCGAGCCAGGCCAGGGGACAGCAGTTTAGCCCCTTGTACGCGGGAGCCAAAGTGCCCGGGGCCGATGGTCCCCACTGCAGGAGGTGTGCTCTGGTGGTCTGAGCTCCTCCCTGTGGTCTGTGAGGTGGGGAACGAGGAACAGAGGCCTGGAGAGGCTGGAAATGGAGCGCAAGTCAGCCATTCTGTGACTCCCGTCAAAACTGGTGGGGGGACTAGAACTGAAATAAAGACTGACTCCTTTGGGGGTTTTCATTATTCACTCTCTCCCTGTTCCCCACCTCAGCCACCTTCGTGTTGGGAGAATTCTTGTGTCACCAGGGAGGTGAAGCCAAGATCTTCTGAGTGGCCCGCTCTGGGTTTACTAAGCCCATCAACAGCGCTATTGGAACCGAACAGAAGTTCTTCTATAACATGTTTGTCCATTTGCTTGTATCTTCCTTCAACCAATCTGTTGAGGGACCCCCTGCTGTGCCACGTGCAAGTGATCTTTAACGTAACTGGAATCCCCATTCTCTTCGTTTGAAAGGGAGCATATTTAGTCTGACACACAGTATGTGCTCAATGAATGAACAATACAAATGATTGGGTCACGTGAAAAAACAATGTTAGGGGACAGAATGACATTGCTTCGGTCATCTATCAGAGCCGTCTCCACTAATTTGTGTCTCCTACCGCTTTCCTTCCTTTATTTGCTCATTCATTCATTTACGAGGCCTCCACCGAGACAGCACCACACGTTAAGCCAAGAATTGGAAACTGAAGGCCTGTGCAGGCGGAATGTTCTCGAGGTAGTATGATCCAATAGTTCTGCAGCTAACCAGATGTGAGAGCTTATTAGTCAGATAACAGCTAACAGTTAGTCAGCATTTACTGTGCGCCCTGAACTGTGTTAAGCATTTCAAAGGGCTATCTCTCACGTCATCCTCAGGAAGCCCTAGGAAACTGGGACTCTGAGAACTGTTACCCACACTTAGCATAGGGAGGCGTGGAAGTTTGGAGAGGCCCACCCGCTCGCCCAAGGTCACACCAAAGGCTGGCCGCAGACACCGTAGGTTGCCTCTGGGCCTCAGCTGTCAACCCAGGTAGCAGGTCAGGTTAAGTGTTCTGAATCCTTTCTGCCTCTAAAATTCAGAGAAGCCTGGAGAGTAAACATAGACCTGTGGGAGGGTCTATGGTTGGGAAGGCCTTACCCATAAAGACACTTCATGGACCCCTTTGAAAACTAATGAAAGTTGTGGATTCTCTCCCTCAAAAAACTAAGAAAACAGAACAAAACAAAACCACAGGTGGGCACACACACAAAATTCTGCAAACACTTTTGAGGGGTTCACAGACCCCAAAACCTGGAGGTTCATCAAGCTACCTCTCAACTTGTCACAGGTGAGGGCAGACAGGACAGCCCTCTGGGACGGGAGCCTCAGATGCCAGGGGGAAATGACCAGCATATCGGAACACAAAAGGCACATTATGGCCCTGTCCTTCGAGGGGGGATTAGGGTATTTGCCTACAACTAATGGGAAGAAGGAAAAATCCCCGGGGGCCAAGTTAGTCTCCCTGAGTAATACAGGGGTTTAACTACAACAATGAAAAAACTAATCATAATAATAAAAAGCTCCAGTACAGTACCTAAAGCCTAAAGCCAGCAGAGTAAGATACGGTTACCAACTAGTCTAATCAGAGCTCAAAGGAAAATACCATTTCTTTGCTATTACTAGACTGGCTCTCTCCACTTCCAGATTTGGAGGACTGTAGAGGGATGAGGGGGGCCACAGGAACATACCCATCCTCTACCCCCAAATTAAAGCCCCTTGCTATAATGTCCTCCGTGTCAGTAAACCTGTGGCTCAATTTTACCCTAAGCACAAGGAGAGGGATGGAGCTATAAATATAGTATCTAAGATTAATAAGCTTGCATTCTCAAACTGTTGCTGGCAGGGGGAGAATTCTAGACTATAGATCATAGGATTTAACCCATCCTCCCTACCTCGTGCATCCCGAGTGGATGGGGTCCCCAGGACTCATGCATATTAGCAGAAAAAAATACATCACCATTCATACCGATTTATAAAAAAGCCATGCCATTTTCTTGAATGACCCAGTGTAGTTAACTCAGAATTATATACCATTCAAGGGCCCTGGAGACCGAAGCCCAGAGGTAGGCATTTTTAAATCTCCATTTTGCTTTATTTTTCCAGTTGATGATTACTATTTTTATTGAACCGGGAGGCTCTTTAGAAAGCATGTATCCCGACCCCCTCCACACAACAGTAAACTGAGGCTCACAGGCGCTGACTCCCAGCAGCCATCCTGCTCTCCAGCACGGCCACTGCATCTCAAAGAGCAGGTCTGCGGGGAGATTTCAGGGCTGATTTTTAAGAACGGCCCACTAAGCAGGACCATCGGCCACGAAACCCTTAGGAGCTCGCTCCCCAGACCCCATCCGTCTGGACACCCAAAATCTGGCGCGGGGGGGGGGCTCCAGACGCAGAAGCTGGAGGCCCAGGCGCCCGAGCCCGAGGGTCACCTGCTCCCCACGACACAACCGCTCGGCTGGGCGCTGCCCAGCCTCTCACCCCACCGTCACCTCCCCCCCGACGGGCCGCGTCCACCGCGCTCAGGGCCAGGCCCCTAACCCAGGGGAGGCCGCCACCAGAGCCGCCCCCTCCCCGTCCAGGCCCGCAGCCCGAGAAGGCTGGCATTTCTGGGGACGCGGGCACCGGGCCACGGAGGATTCGCTACGTGACCTTGGGGCAGGCCGGGCAGGTCGCCGCCAGGTGTCTGTGCCTCAGTGTCTCCGCTCTGCGAAATGGGGAGAGCCGCGTCAGCGCCGCGCTCCGGCCGCGGGAGGCTCGGCGGGGGCGAGCTCTGCGGAAAACGTGCGGCGGCAACCCCGACGGACGCAGCGCCGGCTCCGCAGGGAGCGAGGCGCGTCGCCCCGGGCGCCCACCTCCGGGCCCGCGAGCGTGCCAGGCCCCGGCGTCCCCGCAGCCTCGCCCGGACGGCGGCCGGATCCTCGGCCCCGCTCCCATCCCGCAGCCCGCCCCCCCCGCCACCCCCGTTAAGGGGAGCGCGAGCCCGCCGGACCCCCCCCAACCCCCCACGTCGCGGCGTTTCTGTCCCTTACCGAGACCCCAGGCCGGGCCGCCGAGCCCGGGACGCGCAGGCCGTCCCCCGGGCCCCGAGTCCGCGCGTCCGTGCGCGCGCGGGCCGCCCTCACCGGAGCCGGGGCCGCCTCGGCCATGGCCGTGCGCTGTCCGGCCCGGCCCGGAGTCGCCGCCGCCGCCGCGCGGCCCCGCGCAGGCCGGTCCCCCGGCCTCTCCGCAGGCGGCGCCCGCCCGGCCCTGCCTTCCCCGCCCGGGCTCGCGCGGCCGTCGGGCCCGGCCTGCTCAGGGCGGGCGGGGACGGAGCGGCCGAGCCGGGCGACGGCGTCGGAGCGGGGCGCGCGGCGGTGCGGGCGGCCGGGCGGGCTGCGCCCCGGCCGCGAGCTGGGCCCCGGCCCTCAGCACCGGCCCCCGGCCCGCGCGCGGCCCCTCTGCGGCCGCGGCTGCGACCCCGGCTCCGGCCCCGGCCCCGGCTGCGAGCTGCGCTGCCGTCCCGGCGCCTCTTCAGCAGGGGAGCTGCACAGCAGCTGCCATGTTGATACAAACTGCATCCTGGGAGGCATGTCCCTCTCAGGCCGTTTAAAGAGAAACACTCCGAGGCTCGTCGGAGGCTGCAGGAACCCAGACAGCTCCATCTACAGCCGGTAGGAGCGAACAGTGTCGAGCGAGCAGCCGGGCGGCGACGGACACGCCCTGAGCCCCGGGCCAGCCCGTCGTGGAGCCCGGGCCGAACCGCGGGGCCTGCCCCCCCACCCCCCCCCCGGGCCCCCCCCCCCACCCCGGCCTCTCACCTGGGGTCCTCGCCTCCCCGGGCAGCCTCGGGCGAGACCCGGAGGCTGGAGAGCCGAGCACAAACCGCCGCGCGCGGCCGAGGCGACGTGCTGGGGTCTGGAGGCGGCTTGATTGGCTCCGACAGCCTTCCTCCCGCCGGATCCCCCTGCTCCTCTCAAACCCAGAACCCGGGTCGTTCCCTTTCAAAACCTGCGCTCACAAAGGGATCTAAGAAACCCGTCACACCAAAGCAAGCCGGGGTTCATGTGACCAGCCCTGTGCAGTCCGGGTTCCAGGGAAGCGGACTGTGGTTCCAAGGGTAACAAGGGGGTTGGGTGCTTTTGTGAAATGCCCGAGTGTTGTTTTCGACAGGAGAGGACACAATTCCGAGAATCATAGAGTGTTAGGGCTGGAAGGGGCGCGACCCGGCATTTGGGAGGAAACTGAGGCCGAGTGGGAAGGGACATGTTTACCCCAAGTTGCTGGTCCAGCCCCTTGCAGGAATGCTCTTTATAACCTTGAGAGACATCCCAAAAGAAAGGGTAGAGCTTGGAGTTGGTGGCTCCCTTTCCTGGACAGGTTCACGTACACCCATATTTATGGAACATCTACCAGGAGGCAAGAACTAGAAATGAAATGGGGGGTGGGGGGCGAGGAAGAGAGAAAGTACAGGCAGGCCTCCTGGATACACGTGAGAAAACCCAACTGCAACTAACTTGAGTGGGGGAGGGGGAAGAAAAGTAGAATATCTTTGTTCACCTAATGGGACCCCAGGGAGGCCAGGGGTGGAGCTGCCTTAGAAGGCGACAGGAGCAGGGCTCAGTCCCCTGGCAGTGTAGTTAGATGTCTCTTTAAAAGTGGAAAGTTATGGATACAGATAAGGCCAGGGCCGGTCCATTTCCTTCCCTTCCCAGAGGTTGGAGATCCCACCTATGTCTTGGTTCATCAGTAAACAGGGCATACCACTGGTTTGGGTATTTTAAATGTTTATGTGCATGATGTAATTCATTCCATATCAGGTTGCAGGTTTTTTGTTTTGTTTTTGTTTTTTTTTTTTTTTTTGGTAAGCATCGTTGTTTTTGAGATACAGTCCTGTTTAAACAAGAATATCTGGTTCATTCATTTTAACCACCGTATAGTATTTCATTGAATAAATAAAGTCCAGTTACTTCCCCCTCCACCGGGAATGAAAACAAACCTGCTGGCAGCAACATGTGTGTTCATGTCTCATTGCCTATGTTTGAGCTTCTCTGGGAGCGACCCCCAGACACAGAAGAGGGGGTGACAGGAGCGCCTGCTTCTTCCCTAAATTCACCAAATTGCTCACCAGTGAGATGGTGCCCAGTGACACTCCCACCAGTGGGGCGTGGGGTCCTGTTTCCACAGCCTTGCCAACACGTACTGATAATGGACTTTGAACCTTGTCAACACGATGAGTTTGAATTGAAATGATAGTTACTTTACTTTATATTGATATTTCTTCTTTTTTTTTTTTAAGATTATATCCATTTATGTGACAGAAAGATATCACAAGTAGGCAGACAGGCAGGCAGAGAGAGAGAAAGGTGGGGGGGAAGCAGGCTCCTCGCCAAGGCCCGACGTGGGGCTCCATCCCAGGACCCTGAGATCATGACCTGAGATGAAGGCAGAGGCCTAACCCACCGAGTCACCCAGGCGCCCCTATATTGATATTTCTATGTCCCTGATTATTAAGAGAATGGAACATCTTTTCACATTTCCTAGGCACTTGGTTTCTTCACATTTTCTCTCCATTTCCTTTCCCAGTGTTTCTGTTGTGAAGTCTTTTTCTTATTGTTGTTGTTGTTGTTTTTAAGATTTTATTTATTTATTTGACAGAGATCACAAGTAGGCGGGGTGGGGGGCGGGTAGCTGGCTCCCTGCTGAGTAGAAAGCCCGATTCGGGGCTCGATCTCAGGACCCTGGGATCGCGACCTGAGCCGAAGGCAGAGGCTTTAACTCACTGAGCCACCCAGGCGCCCCTCTTATTGGTTTATAGGTGCTTTTAAAAGAACGTATTAGGTATATGAACCCTGTCACCAGACTCAACATACTTACTGATAGGATTGCATTTCCATCGACCGTCTTTCTAGTTGTTTACTTTGTTTTCCAGGTCTTCGGTAATTTCTTTCTCTTTCTTTTGTTCCTTCTTTCTTTGCCTGCATTTGGATGGAGTATTTCTTTTTTTAGTAATTCTGTTTTCACTGTACACTTATTATTAGTTATGCCTCATTTTTAATGGTTGCCCTGAGTTTTAACACATACAGCTTTAATTTTTAACAGCCTACCTCCCGTGAGTTTTACCCCCTCACCATGCTACCTTAATCTGTGCGTTAATCTTACGGCAGGTTACCCACCATCCTTGTGTTATTGGTAGCGTACGTTTTATGTTTCCAAATGTTACCAGCAGGAAGGGAGTCCTCTAACTTTGTTCTTATTTTTCAAAATTGTTTTGGGTCATTTGGGTTGCCTTGAACTTCCCTTTGAATTTTAGGGTCAGCTTGTGAATTTCTGCAACTAAGCCAGCTAGAATTTTGATGGGGCCCGGAAATCAACTAATCCGCTCCTGTCCCACAGAGAAACACTTAGATGAATGAATATATGATCATTCTTTTTCAGACAAATGTAAGATGAGAAGTTCAGTACTAATTTTGGATTTCTTGTTACCAAAATAAAATGAAAGACTTCAAGAGTAAATTAGCTGCTTGAATTTATTTTTCTTTGTCTTCTAGCATATGTGAAAAGTGGAAAAATAAAAATATGCCTTCCTTTTGACATGTTTAACACGAAGTTACTTTTATAACTGCATATCCTCTCAGTGTATTCCCCCCTCAAGATTACTAGTTGTATATTTGATGATATTAAATAAATATCCTGTAATCACCTGAACTTTTTTGCTATAAATTTTTTACAGTAAGAATTGTTCCAAAAACCAGACGTGTATTTTTTTTTAAAGATTTTATTTATTTATTTGACAGAGAGCCAGAGAGAGCCAGAGAGCACAAATGGGGGGAGAATGGCACAGAGAGAGGGAGAAGCAGGCTCCCCGATAAGCAGAGAGCCCAGTGTGGGGTTCGATGCGGGGCTCGATCCCAGGATCATGACACGAGCCAAAGGCCGATGCTTAACCCTCTGAGCCACCCAGGCTCTCCCAAAAACCAAACATGGAAAGCAGTGATAAGACGAAAGCTTGCAGCTCTCTCGCTTACATGTTTGTAGAGCATGCAATTTTTTTTTTAAGATTATTTATTTAGGGGCACCTGGGTGGCTCAGTGGGTTAAAGCCTCTGCCTTCGGCTCAGGTCATGATCCTAGTGTCCTGGGATCGAGCCCCACATCGGGCTCTCTGCTCTGCAGGGAGCCTGCTTCCTCCTCTCTCTCTCTCTGCCTGCCTCTCTGCCTACTTGTGATCTCTGTCTGTCAAATAAATAAATAGAATCTTAAAAAAAAAAAAAGATTATTTATTTATTTATTTGAGAGAGCATCAGAGAGAGAGAGCAGGCACTTGCACACACACAGTTGAGGGGGCCGAGAGAGGATCTCAAGCGGACTCCGTGCTCAGCGCGGAGTCCTATGTAGGGCTGGATCTCACAGCCGGGAGATCGTGAGCCGAAAACCAAGAGTGCGTCACTTAACTGACTGAGTCACCCAGGTGGCCCAGAGCATGCGACTCTTGACCTTGGGGTTGTGAGCTCGAACCCACATTCAGTGTAGAGATTACTTAAAGATAAAACCTTTTTAAAAAAACAAATGGGAGCAAAAGGTGGTTTTTCCCCTTAAATCATTCTTCTCTTTTACAAACACTTTGTGTATTTTATTATTTCTAATTTATTACACTGTGATTATGAAAAGGGGTCTGAATAGAATTGGTTATTTGGAATTTGTTGTGATTTGCTTTGCAGCCAGTTTTTGTAAACATTTCATATATACTTGAACATAGAATCTCTAATTGTTTGGATAAAATTAGTTATATAGGTTTTTCAAATAGTCTAAATTCTTACTAATTTTTGTTTGTTTTATCAAATAGAGGTTTATAGAAATGTCCCATTGTGATTTTTTTTCCAGAATTTTCATCATAATTCTGTCATTGTTTGCTTTATATGTCCTGAGTCCATGCTGTTAGGTACATTATAGTTTATTATTTTTTTTAATAATACAGTAATCCTTTTTATCCTAGTAACGCTTCTTGCATTAAAGTCTGCTTTGTCTAAAGGTATTTACTAGTCCGTTTCCTTTACATGAGTATTTGCTAGGGGAGCTTTTCTCCCCCAACTCTTTACTTTGCACCGTTTTGTACTTTTGAGTCTTACTCTTGTCTCTCTCTCTTTTTTTTTTTTTTGAAGATTTTATTTATTTACTTATTTGTCAGAAAGAGAGAGAGAGAAAGCACACAAGCAGGCAGAGAGGCAGGCTCCCTGCTGAGCAAGGAGCTCGATCACAGGACTCTGGGATCATGATCTGAGTCGAAGGCAGTGGCTTAATCCACTGAGCCACCTAGGCATCCCTTCTCTTGTCTCTTGAAAACAGCATGTGACAAGACGGCAAGTGTCATTTTGTCCTTGTCCGGGGATCGAGGCTAAGGCCCCCACAGTTTACTTTCTTGTGGCCAGAAGGAGCTGGGACAGTCACTGTCCTGTGGAGCTTTACCAGGAAGCACCCCCTTGGAGCTCATACCCCCTCTCCATGCACGTGCACACACAAAGAGGACTAGACAGAAGGCCGTTGTTGGCCATCCTCCCCTTCCTGAGCAATCAGTGTCCTCTGTGGAGCCCAGGACTTCGCTCATTGCACTTTCTAGGCTCCCTCTTCCTTCATAGGGAAGAAGAGGAGCCCTTGCTCTGTGTCCCCCAAAGTCCCCGAAGTCTGCGAGTACACTGGCACATGGAGGCAGACGGCTTTTTAAAAGTTTTATTATTTTTTTAAGATTTTATTTGACAGAGAGAGAGAGAGAGAGAGAGAGAAAACAAATGCGCACAAACAGGGGGAGAGGCAGGCAGAGGGAGAAGCAGACTCCCCACAGAGCAGAGAGCCTGATGTGGGACTCGATCCCAGGACCCTAGGATCATGACCTGAGCCGAAGGCAGACGCTTAACCAACTGAGACACCCAGGTGCCCCACAGATGGCTTTTAATGTAGAGATTGTTGAAGGCTTAAAGACATCACAGGGAAAAGGAGGGGCTAGTCCCACCCTGCTCCAGTTCTGCTCGAACCCCAGTGGAGCAACATAAGATCCAAGCCACTACCTTGCCCTCTTGTAGCGGAAGCACAGCAGGTGGGAGGTGGGGGACCCCTGGGGTGCCCACATGCCATAGACCACATCATGGGGGGCCATTTCTGGGAAGAGTCAGGGGCAGACATTTCTTGATATCCCTCTGGAAATGCTTCTCCATGTCAGAGGAATTGGGGGTAAAGCTGAGTACTAACCCAATCCCCCCTCCTGGACGCCACGGTACCAGTCGAGCCCCACAATCCCAGGCAGAACCAAACTGAAGTTTCTATGGCAACACACACGAGCATGTCCTCCTTCATGTCCTTCTGGAACTCTCCATGCATTGGCCAAAAGTGAGGCTTTGTGAAGACCCAAGTTGGAATCCAGGTGAAGTGTGGGAAGACTGGAGAGAGAAAGGAGGAAGGATTTGAGGACTAGACCTTGTGGCTCTCTGCACTCCAAGCTGCTGGGGCCCCAGACAGATCGAGCCCAAACTGGGGTGGAGGGGACACACGTTCTGCCTGAGATTGCCACTGAAGTTCAAATAGGGTTCAGACTGAGGCCGGAATGAGACTTTTCTGGTGAGGGCAAGTTATGAAACATTTTGGACTTTTGACAACATGTCATCATGGTACCAAATAGCCACTGAGAGGAGGGCTGACATGTGCAATCACGGGGCCGTTGCTGGAGAATAGAAGATTTATGCCCCAACGGATATTTCTCACTACAACTTCAACACATAGAGCTGGATCTTTGTTCGGCTTTATAATCTGACAATGTGTTTCGACTGATGAACTTATTTTTCTATTCATAGTGAATAGAGAGACCTATTTGGATTTTTTTCTGTCACCTTATTTTGTGATCTTTACCATAACGTTGCTCCTTCCCCCCGTCTGTTAGATGAATCAAGTTTTCCTAATTCACCCTCCCTCCCTCTGCTAGGAGCCACTCTACTCCTATTCTTTGAGGGGCTATTATGAACATTTAAGTAGGTCTGATTGACTTACAAATATGTTTGATTGCCCTTCTCTGGAAATCACAAGGACCACAGGATGCTTTCACTGGCCTCCTGCTCTGTCTTGCATGCTGTCCGGTGTCGTAGATACTTGGTTTTGTATCTCCCGAATTTATCTTTATTATTGTTTTACGAAGTCCACGTATGTTAATATACACACATATTTACTATGTTTCCCCCCTCATGATTCTCCTTATGATTGCTCCTCCTCCGTACTGGGTTTAAGTTTCTTCTTCCCAAAGACAGTCCTCAGCCGTTTATCGGTGAGAGTCTATGACTGCTTCCTTCTCAGTTTTTATCTTCTAACAAACGTCTTTATTTGGCGTTGGTTTTGTGCGATAATTGAGCAGGGTACAAAATCTAGGTTGACGGTTTTCCCCTCACCACTTTGCAGGTGTTAGCTCATTGTCTTCTGACCTCTGTTATTGTCTTAGAAGATTCTACAGTCTTCTTTGACTCCTTTTCCTTTCATGTCAACCTGTCTTTTTCTCTGGCAGCTTTTAGGATTTTCCTTTTGTTTTTGGTGCTTCTAGTTTCACCATGATTTTTAAATTTTTTATTTATTTTTAATTTTTTTTATTTTTTAAAAGATTTTATTTATTTATTTGACAGACAGAGATCACAAGTAGGCAGAGAGGCAGGCAAGGAGACAGGGGAAGCAGGCTCCCCGCTGAGCAGAGAGTCCGATGCAGGGCTTGATCCCAGGACCCTGGGATCACAGCCGGAGCAGAAGGCAGAGGCTTTAACCCACTGAGCTACCCAGGCACCCTTCACCACGATTTTTTTAATGTGTGACTTTACCTTTGGGCCTCTTGAATTTGAGGATTTATGTCTTCCAAGTCTTGGAGATTGCCTGCCGTTCTTTTAAAATGTATTTCCTCCTAATTTCTTAATTATTTCTTTCTAGATGAGAAAATCTGTTTAGATAAGTGTATGGAAGGTGTTTTTGTCTATGCTCTTAAACATATCATATATCTCCATTCATGATTTTCTCTGTCTTTCATTCTGGGTATTTTTCTCATCTGTAGCTCACTTCACTAATTCTTTTCGGCTGTGTCTTGGTCAACTGTTTAAACAGTCTGCTGAGTTTTAAAAAATTTCAGTGACTTTTATTTCCAGAAATTTTGTTTTTTCAAATGTTACTTTCTTTTTAATAGTATGTTGCTTTTTCTTAAAGTTTGATTTGTTCTATTTACCAGGTTTTTCCCATGCTGCTTCTTCTACTTTCTGCTCTCTGTTGGTTTTTGGTACATTATAAAACTATCCATGTTACATTCTATCTTGAATAATCTGTACATGAATTCGGGTTCTTAGATTTTGATCCCGATGTTTGTTGTAGTCTCACTAATGGTGGACTGTGTCCTTGTGGGTTTTGTAATTTGTGATTGTGAGCTTATAGTGAGCCAGACTCATGGTCTGGACTGTGGGATAGTTCCTCCTGTTTTGGCATTTCCTCAGCCAGAAACCACAAGTGCTCCCATTGGCCCTTGTCCAGGTTTTATGTCAATTGGTCAGCCCTGTGGGTAATGTAAATTTGGATCCCAGCCTCCATGATGTACAAGCTGTGGTTTTAGATTCTTAACGATGATGCTGCCCTGCCCACTGCCATCACCCAGAGCCCAGCCCAAGGCATAAGCTTTTTGTCATTTGTGACGGCCATGGTGTTCTGCCACACAGATCTTTCAGAATTTACCGTCCAGCTACAAAGAATGCAGTTAGCCCACAGCTCCAGTCATTAATGCCTTCAGGAAATGCCTTGGCTTTCAAGCTAAGTCCACGCTGTTCTTGGGCAGCGCCAACCAGTGAGGGAGCAGGTAGAGCGCGAGGGTCTGGGTGTTTGCACTCAACACAGGACTCCCCTAACAGGAATTATTTGCTCTAGAATCCTTTGGTTGGATCAAACTCTGTCAGAATCACAAAGTATGTTTTGTTCCTGCTGCCCAAACCTGCTTGCACTCTTCTTCCCTTCCATGGATGTTAGGTCTGTGTCCTGGTCTGAGACTTTGTCTGCAAAATCCTGCTTCCTTCTGCCTTTACCATTTATAGCGTCATTGTGCAGTAGACGTCCTGCACTTCAGTATGTGTGTGGCTGAAGCGAGCACAACGTCCTGTTGTCTGAAACCATGTTTCAGCATCTGCTTCCTGAGGACCACCCAGCACATCGTCTTTTGGAGTTGGGTGTACTTTTTCTGAACCATGTATTTTCTGAAGTCGAGGTCTTTCGAGGACGTTCTCTGGATGAAGTGTCAGCTCAAACTCTGATCTTCACAGGCCCAAGGCCTCTATACCCTTCTCTTCACCCCACCCTGTTAGACGCAGCCACTGTTCGCCTGCTTACAACCTGGATGTAGTTTTGCCTTCATTTCTGGTACACTAGGATTTCCCTTTATTCCTTTCTGAGCTCTGTATTTAAAATTATGTTTATTATATCCCATCTGGAATTTGCAGATGTTTCTATCAGGTTCTACAACCCACAATATTTGCATTTATTCCTTTTTGCCCTATTTTTAAAGACAGATTATTTAAGTGTATATGCTTAATGCCTAAGTGGCGCTTTTAATGTGTTTAAGTAATCATGTATAATTTGCACAAGACTTCGGGTTAAAAGGAGCTTGACAGTCGCGTCAAATCAGGAACTTTGTTTCTAGCTGTCAGGGAATAAAGCCTGCCTTAGGACTTGTGTAAGTGTTCTGCCTCGTCTTTATACATACACCTTTATAAAATCTCCAGGAACACATTATATACAAAGTAGGGGAGAGTCTAATGTGAAGACCAAAGGAGTGCGAACAAGGGTCTATGAGAAACAGGGGAGGCATCACTGCTGCCTGCAGAGACCAGGGATGGCTGGTGATGCTGAGCCATCTCCTGAGGGGTAAGGAGTGTACCAGGTGCACTGTGGAGTCGATGGGGGGAGCAACAGCATGAAGTGGGAACAGCATGTGCAGAGACATGGAACAGCACATGCTCAGGGAGGAGGTAGTTCAGTCTACGCAGAAGATAAATATACGGAGAAGCTGTCCTCATGAGGGGTCGGCTATGCAGGCCTAAAATTGGGATTTTCAGCAGTAGGTCATAGGGGTCGTTGAAGGGCTTTAAGCCAGGGAGTGAGAGTGCTCGGATTTCCCAGTTAGAAAGGTCACCCCGGATCTGTATGAGGGACGGAGTGGGGGCGGGATGGGCTGGGAGTTCCACCCTTGAGGTCCAGGAGGATTTGGGCGAGCCTTCAGTGATGTGGAATAAAGACTGACGGACAGAGAGGAGAGAGAGAAGGTAACAGGAACCTCGAGAGGGAGGGGTATCTGCCCAAGAATGGAGAGAAAATAGAGTAATAGTTAAAGGGGCCTGCCCCGTCCTCACTGGTCTGGACGCTGTTGCAATGGTTACGGCCTGGTTGACCCCTCTTAAGTCCGCCTGGGAACAGGACAAAGATAGAGTGCTGCTACGGGACAATGGAAAGTCGAAAGGGATGGGGACCATCTTTGGACAAGTATGAAGTCACAGAAAGATTAAAGTAAAGAAAGATGTCGGGAGGAGGCGGGCCTCAGATGGGTACGTTTCCATGGGCAGCAGAGGGTGACTGAGACGAGGGAGGGGCGCAGCATGACGACCGTCAAGCGTTCTCACTTAAGCACATCACTTGGATGCCAGAACGTAGGACATTTCACAGAGGACTTGGCCTGGCCTTAGACAGGAGTTGGGGATTGCCCTGGGATTTGGAATGTGTAGTAAGCCGAACACCACCCCCCAAAGAGTCCACATCCTAATCCCTAGAACCTGTGAGTATGGTGCCTTACATGGGGCGTCTGGGTGGCTCAGTCGGTTAAGCATCTGTCTATGTCTCAGGTCATGATCCTGGGGTCCTGGATTGAGCCCCGCGTCCAGCTCTCTGCTCGGTGGGGAGTCTGCTTCTCCCTCTGTCCCTCCACCCCTGCCTGTGCTTTCTCTCTCTCTCACTCATTCTCTGTCTGAAATAAACAAAATAAAAAAAAAATGATAGCGCCTCACATGGTGAAAGGGACTTTGCAGGTGTGATTAATTTAGGATCTCTAAATGAAGTGATTTTTCTGGATTATCCTGGTGGGCCCAGAGTCCGTTGCAAAATTCTGAGAGGGAGGCAGGAGAGTCCAGGTCAGAAAACGATGTGATGATAGAAGCAGAGTTTGGAATGACTGCCACGGGAGATGAGGGCCACAAACCAAGCGTGGCCTCTACAAGTGGGAGAAGGCGAGGCCTTGGATTCTTCACTGGACCCAGGAGGAACGCAGCCCTGCTGACACCTTGATTTTAGCCCGCTAAAGTTCAGTTTGGACTTCTGACCTCTAGAAGTATGAAACAGATCTCTCCTGGCTTAAGCCACAAAGCTTGTGGTCCTTTTTCCTAGCAGCAAGAGGACACTAAGACCAGAAGAGACAGCAGTGCTCTGGCCTAAGCGGGGGTCCCCCAGCCCAAGGTGCTGACCTGGTCTTCCTAACTGTTCACCGAGTGTCCCTTCGGGGTGTTGATACTGAACTCTACCCTCTGCCTCCACGAAGCCCTGTCCTCCCCAAATTCCGTTTTGAGAGTGCACCCAAGCCAGAGCCTTGGGAGTCGTCTACTGAGCCAAACACTACATGGCTGAGGGCTTTGGCGTGAGACACGGGATTCCCGCAGCACCCGGGGCGTGTGGCAGGAGGGCGTGTGCGAACAGCCGAGCACGGTGGTGGGCTGGAGGCTTGGTGAGCAGGGCAGGCACCAGAAGTGTCCCTCGTTCTTTTCCAAGGACTGGAGGCATGTCCTGCGGCGGGGGGTGGGCGGACAAGAAGCGTGTGGGCGACATCGGGGCTGTGGGTCCCAGGAGGGATGCCATCACCACAATGGGCGTGGGTGAGACCCACTTCCACTCTCTCTCCATGTCCTACTCCCATGCCCTTGGGGCAATTTTACGCAGATTTTATTTTACATTTTCATTTTCTTAAAAAGACAAAGATCAAAATGTGACAACGACCAACCACACGAGAGAAAACATAAACTATCGTTAACTCTGGTTGATGGGAACATGGGTGTGAGCCCAGCTCAGACGCCACGGGCCGACTTCAGTCCCGGACCAGGAATACAATGACCCCAGGCATCGCTGGTCCTTTCTTTGCTCCTGGCCAGCCAAGACAAGACTCGAGGAGAGAACATACAGCACAGCATCCAGTGTTCTCTGACGTTCTGCTTTTCTCTCCCAGACCCATTTTCTTCATGTACATCGTACCGAATTACATAAAGCCAAATTACACCGACATGATTATATTCTGAAGCACAGTGACGGGCTGTGCTACGGTTTCCCCCTCCACAGAGTCAAACTTCTCCGGATTCTTCCACTCCTAGCTCTCAGGGATGGGTGGCCTCCCCGACCTGAGGTGACCACGCGCAGGGGCGGGGCGTGAGGGAGCTGGCCACCCAGCTCGCCGGCGAGAAGGGTCTGGAGGCATCAGGGCTGAAGACTCGGGTCTAAGAATGGAACCAACCAAAGCGCCTTGGTGCTGGTTAGGTTTTATTTTAACAGGATGTTTCCTCTTCATTTGTTTTTCAAAATATCAGTTATATCAATATTAGAAGTGTAAACAGGTACAAAATATACAGTACATAGAAACAATTTTCTTAACTAGTCTATTGCCTAATAAAAGTACGCACGAGGGAGCTGACGGAACGGAAGCCATGGTCTCTCGCTCCTCAGGGGAGACAAGTCACCCACTTGGGGCGAGGGAACCGGCGGCTGCTCCAACAAAATGGGAATGGATACTTGTGTGGTGGGGACGGCACTGTGGTAGAATCAAGAAACCTGGGCCGTTTCTAGTTCGACCTCGAAGATGTCAGATGGGGAGTGAGAAAGCCCTTGGCCCTTGCCCAGCCTCTCGGACCTGCCACCGAGCACACTCACCGAAGAGGCCAGCGCTCAGCGGCGTCTTGACGCCTGCCGACTCTGCTCTGGCAGATGTGGCACAAATCTTAAGAGGGCAAAGACGAAAACCTTCCCTCCCCCAGACTGATGCCCCGGGAAGATGAGCCGCGTCTAGTCCGTAGTCCTCCTCACCCGTGGGCACGGCGCCGTGCACTTGACTGAGACGGGCCGGGGTGTGTCCCCCTTGAGGAATTTACTTCCTCGTCTCTAACAAGAAAGAACACTTGTCCTGCGTGCTTCACAAGGTCACAGTCATCAAATGAGATGCGAAGTGAAAGCATTTTGACAATGAAGAAACACTACACGGAGAGAAAAGGAAAGAGAAGCATTTCTCTGGAGTGGAAAGCAGCCCCGCTTAGGGGCGGGCAGGCCAGCTTTGTTCCTGGCTCTGCTGGTAGGTGATGGTGACGGCCAAGGCTTCCACTTGCCGGCCTCAGCTGCCTCGCCTCTAACACTGGGTTTTCAGAGGACTCTCCGTTAGAAGGCTCTGAGTCACCTAACAGGGTGACACCACCCAGATCCCTTCCCATAGGGGTGGCAGATGGCCCGTAATAGGCCAGCACTTTTGGGGGCCTTTTCAGATTGGGGAGAGCTAGGAAATAGGACTGGCTGTAGGTGGGCAAGTCCTTCTCCCAGCTGATACCAGGTGGGGGGCAGGTCTCCACATTGCAGAGCAGGTGCTGATGGGACGAGCTTGCAGGCCCAGCAGCCGGGAGTACAGCTTGGGGGCCCAGAGGTGTCTCACCTCCACCGAGCTCTGTGCAACCATCAGCCCATCCCTAGGAGTCAGTGGTGCGAGGGAAGGACCCTCCTCACCTGTGTCCCCAGCCAGCCAACTCGGGGCACACTCACTGTCAGACTTGGTAAGGACACAGGCCACACAAACACGCGGTCCGGGAACCAAAAGTACACTCTAAAGTTTAAACTGGTGCTACGACTATTTTCCAGCTTTTTTCGTCAAGAATTAAAAAAAAAAAAAAAAGTTTTCATAATTAAATTACTTAAAATTCTATGCTGCTCAGTTTCACAATCAGAGAATTCTACTTTGTTTAGAGGTGGAGGCCGGATCGTTTTCTTTTTCCAGTGATCAGTTCAGCAACGTGGAAATCTGCTTCCCCCAGACTCCGTTCCCCCCTCAGCCTTCCCCACCACCCCGCAGTCTGCCACTGGGGCGTCCGAGACACGCGCGGCCTGCGGGGTGCGGGAACGGGGGCGGGGGGGTTGTGCCTCACAGGTCCGTGCCGTCGCTGGGTCCCAGGACGCTCAGGCCACAAGTCCAGTCGGTCACAAGGTCTGTGGAGGCCAAGGGTCCTTTAGAGGCCGGGCTCTTGAAGGGGTCCGGGGGCCCGGCCGGGAGCGGCGGGAGGGGCGGGCCGCGCGCCGGGGCCTTGGCCCCCGCCGCGTGGTTGCGCTGGTGCTTGCGCAGGTGGTCCTTGCGGATGAAGCTCTTGCCGCACACGGTGCAGGTGAAGGGCCGCACGCCCGTGTGCGTCCGGTAGTGGTCGATGAGCTTGGAGCGCTCGGTGAAGCGCTTCTCGCACTCAGTGCAGGGGAAGGGCCGCTCGCCCGTGTGCAGCATGCGGTGGCGGATGAGGTGCGCGGGCCGCGTGAAGCAGCGGCCGCACTCCCCGCACCGCAGCGCGCTGCCGTCCCGCGCCCCGCCGCCCGCCGCCGCCGCCGCCGCCGCCCCCGGCGCCCCCTCGGGCAGCCCGCAGCCGCGCTGGTGCGCGCTCAGGCTGACCTGCAGCTGGAAGCTCTTCCCGCACGTGGCGCACGTGAAGGGCCGCCCGCCAGGGGGCGCCGCCGGGTGCTTCTTCAGGCCCGGCTTGTGGCCGAAGCCTTTGGTCCGGCCGGGGTATTTACAGGGCTCTCCGAAGGGCCTCGGGGCCTGGCCGGGGTCCAGCACGGCCTCTCCGTTGTCGGGGGAGCTGTAGGGCACCCCCTCGGGCCCAGTTCTCGGGTTCAGGCCCACGGGCGGTTTGCACCGGAAATTCCAGCCCCACCGGACCCCCCCAAAGAGCCAGTCCCCGGGGGGCGCCTCCTCCTGGGCCACCGCGGGGCTGAGCTCGCCCATGTCCCGCTCGGGCCGGGCGGGCTCTCTCAGGCCCAGCCCGGGGTCCTGGCTGGGGAAGGAGCTGCCCTGGCTTTCCCAGGCTCCTTCCTGGACGGGGCTAGGGAAAAACCTCGTGGCTTGGCCTGGTCCGAACAGGGCCCCGTGAGCCTCTAGGTCAGTGGGGTGCACGGGTGTGGCCACCACCTCCTCTTCCTGGACTTCTGTCTTGATCACAATTTTTACATCTGCTGAGAAAGAGAGAAAGACCCCGTCTCGTTCTGTCCCCACACCTGCTTAGAGAAGGAAGCCCAGGCACTCTCACGGGGCCAGTCCGCAGCTTCTCAAGCCCCGCCACCTCTGAGCCCTACCCTCCCAGCCTCAGTATGGGGCTCAGCAGAGCCCCTCCCGGTGGGCCTGGGGCTGTCCCAGGTGCGGGGGAAGGACCCGCACAGGCAAAGCCAGCAGCACAGCGGCTCACAGCGCCCTAGGCTCACTTTGGCTATTAAGGCTCATCATGCTTTTCTCCTGGGGCTGACCACAGGCGGCCAAGCAACCCAGACACAGAAGCCCCGTGGTGGGCTCAGGGGGATGTGCGATTGTACCGTGTCCCCACCCCCCCACCCAGCTGTGGGCTTCAGGCAGCTCCCCGACCTGTGAAGATCCCATTTCACAGGGTTGTCTGAGGATTAAACCCGATGACACGTCCGAAAGCACTGAGGGCGCTATTTGGAAGGCAGCAAGCATTTGGTGAATGTGGCCAGCTTGCTCATGGAAAAAGTGTCAGTGAAATAGTACCAATGTATTTGATTTTATATAAATGTACTTGAATCTCACATCCTGAAGTTTTAGATCATGGACCTAGGCTTCTAGCACATTCTGGGGTGGGGCTAAAATAGGATGGAAATGTTTAAGTAACAGACAACCGGCTGTCAAAACAGAAGTAAACAGAAAGCCAATACATAAATTTGGCTGTTGTTCCTCCCGATTCTGGCCTTCAGACACCTGTCTTTCGTCGTGCTGGTACCTAAGAAGCGGTTCTGGTTTGCTTTTGGTTTTGTGATGTCGGCGAGGAGCCAGGATTGCTGAGGCTGAGCAGAAGGTACGTCCTCTTAAGGGATCAGCTTCCCAGGGCTGACTGGTTAAGACCACATGAAAAAGGGACAGCCGGAAACATTCTTGAGAAAGGCTGTCCAAGCTTAAGAATTTAGAAGGTGATAAAGGACAGACTGACAGAGTCCCAACATCACAGACACCTAACAGCCTGTTGGCCAAAAGGTCAGGGCAGTTCACCACTAACAGTGAGGGCCCCCAGGCAGCCTCCAGGAAGATGCGACCCTTTCCCGTCCTCTCTCTGCCCCGTACCTTCTGTGGAGGCTGCTGTGTTGAGCTTCAGTGTCCCGTCTGAGCATGCCGAGGAGGGATGGTGGGGAGGGAGGTCCGCCTGCCAGGAAGTGGGTGGGATAGTGGTTGAAAAGTTGGGGTGGACGCCTGCAATGAAGAGAGATCAGAGCCTGTGGGTTAGGGGAAGGAAGGGGGGAACCCCTGTGAAAGGAAGGGCAGGCGGGACCCTCCGATCCCAGCGGGGCCTTTTCTGCCGGAGCATAACGGCCCCACCCTCTCCCGCACCCAGTTCTCTTTTGCCCCTTCTCTAAGGCCCCAGGAAGCTCAGATGTTATTTATTTCATACACGCCTCTCGAATGTGAGGCATCTGGCGATCTGAAAGCCCACGGGTGGAGGCAAGAGCAGGAATGTGGCTGGAGAAGGTCAGGCTGAGAGATACCAAGATAGGGGCATCATCAAAGACACGGTGGGGCCCGCAGAATATCATCTGGTATAGCCCTCTGCCTCCAGGTGGGAAAACTTCCCCGTGAGTCAGGCCAGATGTGCGAGAGCCCGCAGTGCTTCCAGAAGCTCCTTCCCCACACCCTGCCCTTTGTTGTGGCATCTTGTTCCTGGTGTCTGCTCTGGGTGCGGCCACTCACCAGAGGCAGCATCTGTCGAGACGTCTCCTGCTCCCGAGTCCAGCTGGCTGAGGCCCCACGGCTCCTCCCCGATATCTGGCTGTCCGGCTGCCCACGCCTCTACCCCCAGCGCCTGCTGCTCCTGGAGCTGGAGCTCGCCCTCCTGCTTGATCTGCATTAAGAGGTCAGGGGCAGGAACTGGGGGCCCTGAGCCTAAAAAAGGGAAAGGGTATGAACATACAGCATCAGGGCCCCTCGGGCATGGGGTGGAGACACATCCAGCCACAGACGTGGACACAAGAGCTTACAGGGGTCAAGCAGCAAGAGAACCCAGTGGGAACGGAAGGCCAGAGCAGCAGGGACCTAGGGCCTTCTGGGCGAAGCTTGAGGTCATGTGGTATTGAGCACAGGGTAGGGTGGGAAAGCATTCTCAGGGCTGGACCTCTGGTCCCTCCATGCAGAAGACTGGGCTGCTCTTGGCAACTCCTGCCCTCGCTTTTAACACAGAAATGCTACATAGTCACCCCAAATATACCCCCTTCACCTCCCCCCACCTGTATATAAGTGAGCAGAAAAGAAAGATCCCAGATATAAGAATCAAAGAGCAAACTCCAGCCACCCGAGGGCGCTACCAGGAAGCTGCCACCTGTCTAGGGCCATGGGTGGGCCAGCCGCCCTGAGAAAGCAAACTTCCCCGTGTCCAACTGAATCCATACCCCCCACATGGTGCAGAGAACCGACACCAGGAAATGCGCGGAAACACTGGCTGACCGCCCCAGCAACCCGGGAGGCCACCCCCCAGCGCAGGCAAATGCAAACCTGCCCTCCAGGGACACCCCTGCAACTCAGGTCCCCATGAAAAAAACTAAATTGACAACCAGAAGAGGAGCCAAACGACATGAGAGTCATGGCCAAACTGACTCCCAAGAACTACAGAAAAAAGGACATGCAGAAGGGCACAGGGACCGAAGTCCCAGCCTGGGAGCTGATGCACCGAAGCCTGTGCCCAAGGCTGACCGTGCCGGGTCACACCACAGAGTGGCCTGAAAGCCTCCAGGCTGAGGCCGTGGTGGCTCCAAGGACCAGCAGAGGCAGACAGAGTGTCTGAGGAGGAAAGCATTTTCCACAGCTTGCAGGCGTTGCAGGGCTCACAACTACAGATCACCAGCACAACAAGAAAAGCAGCCGCCTCTGGGGGTCGGAGAGGTCCTACGCCGCAGGACCTGGCCCGCAGAGACGTGCGATACTGCAATTATCACACACAGACTACAAAGTTTAATATATTTGGAAAAATAAAAAGGGAGGAGAGTCTGATAGATGAGAGACTACCCAAACTGACAAATCAGAGCTTGAAAAAAGAAGAAACTCTAACTTTGGAATTGTAAAATAAAATCACTGGAATTTAAAAATCCAATCTATAGGGGAAACGAGAAAGAAAACCACCGAGCCAAGGATGTGAGCTGATTAGAAGACACATAAATGATGGACAGAGCTTAATATACGAAGACACGTGCGCTGTTACGGAGGGGAGTATGAAAACATTCCAAATAAACAAGTAGGGAGAAGGCGGGCAAGGCGATATTCAGAGAGAGAATACTGCAAAATTTCCCAATCAGTGTAAGGAGGTTGGACCGGCACTGTCCATTGGAGAAACCGTGCAGGCCACACCACTCATTCTAGGTTTTCTAGTAGTTAATTAATGTTAATAATATATTTTACTTAACCCGATATATCCAAAATGTTCACCCTTTGTATATTTCGTCTTTACAGCACTTGAAAAAAAAGTTTTATCTATTTATTTGGGAGAGAGAGAGAGAGAACAAGAAATGGGGGGGCAGGGAGAAGCAGAGTCCCCGCTGAGCAGACACTTCCCCCACTGAGCCACCCAGGCACCCCTTTACAGTTGCTTTTTTTTTGTTTTAAGATTTTAGTTTTTATTTGATAGGCAAAGATCACAAGTAGCCAGAGAGGCAGGCAAAGAGTGAGGAGGAAGCAGGCTCCCCGCTGAGCAGAGAGTCCAGTGCGAGGCTCGATCCCAGGACCCTGGGATCATGACCTGAGCCAAAGGCAGAGGCTTTAACCCACTGAGCCACCCAGGCGCCCCAAAGATTTTATTTATTAGAGAATGAGAGAGAGAGCATGAGAGCAGGGAGGGTCAGAGGGAGAAGCAGACTCCCCACCAAGCAAGGAGCCCAATGCGGGACTCAATCCCGGGACTCCAGGATCATGACCTGAGCGGAAGGCAGCTGCTTAACCAACTGAGCCAGCCAGGCACCCCTTTGCAGCACTTTTTAAGTGAACAACAGCCACATGTGGCTAGTGGCCACCGTTCTGGACATTTAAAAGGTAAAGATGACCACACTAAAAACTGGCAAGAAAACTAGCTGTATGATGTTTGCAAAAGACGCACCTAAAACAGAAGGATGCAAGAGTAGAGTAAAAGAAAAAAAGCCAGAATAAAGACCTCTTTAGAAAAGATGTAGTCAGGGGCGCCTGGGTGGCTCAGTGGGTTAAAGCCTCTGCCTTCAGCTCAGGTCATGATCCCCCGGGGCCTGGGATTGAGTCCTGCATCGGGCTCTCTGCTCAGCAGGGAGCCTGCTTCCCTTCCTCTCTCTCTGCCTGCCTCTCTGCCTACTTGTGATCTGTCAAATAAATAAATAAAATCTTAAAAAATAAATAAAAATAAAAAAGATGTAGTTAAACCGTATCAGAGGAAATTGATTTTGAAAAGAGAAGTATCACAGAAATACAAAAAGGGTCACTGTGCAATGTTACACTGACCACAAAGAGAAAAGAATTCTAAATGTTTTATCTAACAACTTGGCTTCAAAATAATAAAGCAAAACTCCAGGAGAAATAAACAGCTCCCAACTTCTCAGCGGCGGGTTTCAACACACCTGTTTCTGTAACTGATAAATTAGCTGACTCTGGGTTATAGGAAATTCGAGTGACACTATTAGCGAACCTGATCACACGGATGTAGCAGAATCTAAAGACAAGGAACACACACGTTTTCAAGCCACACAGAAGTCAGGAAAAATGAACTTTCGAGAGCACAAAATGAACTTCGGTAAATTTCAAAAGATTTATACTTTATGCACTTATTTTCTAACTATAATATTAAGTCAGAAATCAAGAACAAATATCCCAAACTCCTCATTGGTACTAAAATTTAAAAATATGTATGTTTTCTAAATAATCCAAGGCTCTAAGGGCAAATGATAATGAAAATGAGAAGATATGTGGAACTCAATGCTAATAAAGATAATATTTATCAAAAGGTGTGGGCTGGCTGCATCTACAATGGTACTTAGAGGGTATTTTATGACCTTGTATGTTTATATTATGAAAGAGAAGACAGGTAGAAAATGAAGGGTCAAGTAATCAATGCACTCTACTGACTTTAGGATAAGAAGTCCCCCCACTGGACCACAGTGAAGAAGCTTAACCCCAGCAAAACAACAGAGAGGGCCTGGCCCCTGGGGGTGGCCAATTGCCCAAGGGAAAGAGGATGGATGGGTGAGGACTGTGCTTGTCCACCTCTGCTCCCACATTCTCTGATGATGAGCTATGTTCCTGGTGGGCCTTCTGGACAGATGCCCAAGGGGGGGTTGGTGTCACAGAACTGAGCCCATCGTGGATGAGAACAAGGGCTGGGAAAAAGGATTCCCTGCCTCCCAGCTCCCTGCAGACATCAGCAACAAACAGAAAAACCATGTTAAAAAAAGGCACCACTGGGGTGCCCAGGTGCCTCAGTCAGTTAAGCTTCTAATTTTTGACAGGCAGAGGTCTTGATCTCAGGGTTGTGAGTTGGAGTCCTGCGTCAGGTTCCGTGTTGGGCACGGCGCCTGCTTAAGATTCTCTCTCTCCCTTTGCTCCTTCCCTCCCAGCTCTCAAAATCTCTCTGAAAACAAAACAAAACAAACCAAAAACAAAAACAAAGAAACAACACCACTGACAACAGCAATTTTTTAAAAATACAAAAAAACACAAAAAACAAAAACCTAAAAAAATAAAAACAAAAAATGATACAAGGAACCTAGGAATATATCTATAACAACAAAAAGCCGTACAAGATCTTCGGAGAAAGTTCTACAACTTCACAGAGGCACATGAGACAGTTGAGCTAAATGGAGGGGGCTTAGGACATTCCCCCCAAAACGTGCCTCAATACAGCAAAGGGGTCCTTTCTCTCCAATGTGATTAGTAGAGTAATTGCAAGCCCGAGCACCGTGCCATCTGGATGTCTCACAGAACTCGTTACAGGGTCATTAGGCAGGTGACCCCCAAAGAGCAAAGGAAAAGACCCAAAGTGCTAGTGAGAAAGAATGAGGGTCCCGAGCTCCCACTGCCACTAAGAGCTTGAATGTGAAAGGCAGACCTTTTAGAGCTGAATGTGAGATAGTGGATTACTGCCTTGAGGTAGGGGAAGTTTCTTTCTTTCTTCCTTTTTTTTTTTTTTTTTAAAGGATTTTATTTATTTATTTGACAGAGATCACAAGTAGGCAGAGAGGCAGGCAGAGAGAGAGGAGGAAGCAGGCTCCCTGCGGAGTAGAGAACCCGATGTGGGACTCGATCCCAGGACCCTGGGATCATGACCTGAGCTGAAGGCAGAGGCTTTAACCCACTGAGCCACTCAGGCGCCCCTAGAGGAAATTTCTTAATTGTTTATGACATGAAAACGACAAACCACAAAAGTAAAATTCAAGTATATTAAAAGCAAAAGCCTCTGTTTTTTAAAATACACCATAAAGGGGGAAGATACTGGCAATACACACGCCTGGGAAAGTGATTAATATTCAGAACAAGAAAGGGGATCCAACTAGTCAATAAGTAAAGGGAAAACAAAAGAAAAACAGACAAAAGGGATACACAGGTTATTCCAGAGAAGAGACACAAGTGGCCTATACACAGAGGATATAACGTTCAACCTCATTAATTGGGAAAATGCACATTTTAAAATAAGAATTTTAAAATGGCGTGCTCCCGCCAGATGGGCAGAAATGAGGATGGGAGGCGTTTCCAGGGCTGGCGAGGATGAGGGGCGGTGGGCGGCCGGGCACCATGGGCAGGTGGCGGCGGGTAGGCCACCTTACAGAGCACTCAGACGTGACCTGGAGAAGCTAAACACGTGTCCTTCCTACGAGCCGCCAGTTCCACTCCCAAGTCTACACCTAGAGAAACTTCTACACATGCTTCACAATGTGCACAACAGCATCGTTCCTAAAAGGAAACACGTTAGAAACAGCACAAATGCCCACCAACAGAAGGATGCATGCCCGGTGCCGCCATTGTAAAGCAGAAAACCAGAGAGTGGTGACAAGGAACGAGGGCAGCTGTACTGTGTCAATACAGAGCGACTCTCAGAAACAAGGGTCCGTGAGAGAAGCAGCGTTATTTAGGAATATCTACATACATACGTAAGGAAAAAAAATGTGAAGAAAAGCAAGGGACTGATCACACCTCCTTCTGAATTTTCTGGTTGTCTGGAAAAGGGAGGGAGGGGAATGGCATCAGAGAGGGACCACGGGACAATGGAAGTTTCTGGCTGTGATCTATTTCTGATGCTGGGGTTCTGAGAATGTGGGTGTTGACCCTTATTCTTTAAGGGTTACATAAATCTTGTTCTCTATGTAGTTTTTTTTTTTTTTTTAAGATTTTTGTTTATTTGTCAGAGAGAGAGAGTATAAGTAGGGGGAGCAGCAGGCAGAGGGAGAAGCAGGCTCCCTGATGAGCAAGGAGCCTGATGCGGACTTTGAGCCTAGGACCTTGGGATCATGACCTGAGCCAACGGCAGACACTTCACCGACTGAGCCGCCCAGGTGTCCCATGTCTATAAACTTTTAACAAGAATATCATTAAAAGTCTATGGCAGGGGCGCCTGGGTGGTTCAGCGGGTTAAGCCTCTGTCTTTGGCTCTGGTGATGATGTCAGGATCCTGGGATCAAGCCCCGCATCGGGCTCTCTGCTCAGCGGGGAGCCTGCTCCCATCCACCCCCACGCCCCGCCTACTTGTGATCTCTGTCTCTCTGTCAAATAAATAAATAAAATCTAAAAAAGTCTATGGCAAAAACCATCCTTACCGCCCAGACCTTTGAAGCACCTCACAGAGAAGGACGCCGGGACCGTGCAACAATATCCTGGACAAATTGCCGAAGAAGAAGAATAAAGTTATAACAATTTTAAAAGAAGAGAGATAACTTTGGTGTTATCTGAGGAAGGTACAACGGTCTACAGAACAAAATCCATGAGAATCTCAAGTGACAGGTCCTTTACTAGAAATAACAAGGAGGTTGAGCAAAAGGAGTCTTTTACTAAAGGAAGTTAACAGCAGAGCTATAGACTTGTAATAACTATTTAAGATACTGTGAATGTGAAAATGCCATCCACAATAGAAACCACGATTGGAGAAAACCGTGAAGCTGCTTCAGGCCACTCAGCCTTTACTCAGTGAGTCTGCCCATGGGGAGAGGGGCTCATATGCTCACGTGGTGAGGAAGCGAATTCTCCAGAAATGAAATGACAAAGTCAATGCAGTTCCCATCAAAATTCCAGCAGGATTTTCTGAGAACTTGGCATCATGATTCTGAGACTCATCGAGAACAGAGGTCCAAGGATAGTCAAGGAAGGTTTCAAAGGGCAAGGAGGGAAGGCTTATTAGTCTTCTAGATGAGAGAGCTTCTTATGAAGCTAAAACAGGGAGTGTTGGCACAGAGACAAAGACCAAAAAAACCAAATAAAGAGCCCAGAAACCAAGTGCGTGCACGGGAACCTGGTTCATGACCAAACGGGCGTTATTATAAATCACTGGAGAAAAGACAGAATATTCAGCAGATTTTGTTGGGAAATCAGATGTCCTTGTGGGGAAAAAAATTTAAATTCTCCCTCACAACCTACACAAGTATTAACTCTTTTTTTAAAAAAATATTTTATTTATTTATTTGACAGAGACAGGCACAGCACGAGAGGGAACACAAGCAGAGGGAGTGGGAGAGGGAGAAGCAGGCTTCCCGCTGAGCAGAGAGCCCGATGCGGGGCTCGATCTTAGGACCCTGAGATCATGACCTGAGCCTAAGGCAGATGCTTGACTCCTGAGCCACCCAGGAACCCCACAAATATTAATTCTTGATAGATTAAAGACTTCAACGTGCAAAGCAAAACTTTAAAAGTTTCTAAGAAGATGGAAAAGAATGTCCTTCTGACCTGCAGTGCGGTAGGGAAGGCTGTCCTAAGATAGAAAAAGCAAATCATAAAGGAAAACCCTAGTAAGTTTGACTGTACCCAAAATTACAACTTCTGGACAAGTATGACAAAGTTAAAAGACCTGCCACAGGCTGGGAGAAGATATTTGTGAGGCAAATAACAGACAAAGTGTTTGGATCCAGAACCTACAGACAGAAGTCTGAATCAGTAAGAGAGTGAAAAGCAACAGTAGAAAAACAGAAAAAGACAATTCACTGAAGAAACCAGATACCCGTGAAAAGGGTGCTTCGCTTCACTGAGAGTCAGGGGAAGGCAAATTAAGACATGATGCCATTCCAACCTCCATCGGGTCGGCGAGGAGCTACTGCTGAAGGAGGGCAAGGATGTGAGACAACGGGCACTCCCGGCTGCTGACGGGAACAGGACCAGCTGCGTAACCATGGCAATGGCGGAGGTGCAGACAAGCATGCCTGGCGGTGCAGGGGGTCCCCCGGCCTGTTCCCTGGAGAGGCCGCAGCACACGGACACAGACAGACGGGTGACTGCCCACTGCGGCGCCACCACGTGAGAGTGAAAGACCAGGAACAGCTGAAGTGCGTATCAACAGATCGGGGAGGACAGGCTGGAACATAGTTGCTCTGGGGAAACTAAGCATCTGTTAAAATGAACGAACTTGATCTATCCGCATCGAGAGAGACGGATCTGAAACACATGGTACCGAGTGGTCAATATACTGACATTGATACTGGTTCTCAAAACACACAAAACCGTATTGCATATTGCTTATGGCTACACGTTGACCTAGCAGTTTTAAATGAAAGTTTTAAAAGGCAGACGGAGAAGGTAAACATCCACTTCAGGACTACGGGTTACCCTGGGGAGGAGCGAGACTAGGAAATCTAACAAGGAATTTACCACACGTATTTTTACACAAAAATATTTTAAATTATGTAACTACATACATTTGACAAATATTTGTTGAATTTCTACTCAGCGCTAGGCAGTTCGAGGTGCCTGGAATGATCACATGAACAAAAGAAATAAAAGTGCTTGTCCTCTTGAGATTTACACCCTCCCTGGGAGAGCCTGTTGGCCATACAGTAATCTACAAATGTGAAATTTATCATCTCTTCTCTCTGAAATATACATACTGTCTGTATCCCTATTGATTCTGTAAATGTGAAATATATGTCACAATCTAGAAATACACATAATAGATGATGCTCTCTGCTGTGGAACCAACCAAAGCAGGGAAAGGAGACTGGAAATTCTGGGTGGGGATAGGGGACACAATTTTAAATAAGGTGATGATTTAAATGTTAAATAAGCAGAGCTCTGAAGGAGGTAATGGATGGAGCGGGGGAGGTGGGGGGACCTGAAGGGCGTTCCTGGCAGAGGGCACTGCAAGTGCAAAGGCTTGGGGACTAGAGCAGCCCGGAGCACGGGGGGAAGCAGCAGGGAGGACGGTATGGTGGGAACAGGGGGAGTGAGACACAAACGGAAGCATGAGCCAGTCTCTGAGTCAGTGGGAAGCCGGTAAGGGGTTTTGAAGGAAAGGGTGTAGGGCTTTCTCTGAGTGATGAGAGCAGGAGAGGGGAGGGTGGTCGGGAGGTGACCACAGGAAATGATGGGGGTGGCAGGGTAGAGGCGACGGGGTGTGACAGCATTCTGGATGAGTCTGAAGGGAGTGCTCGCTACTAGGATCTCCGATGGCTATATGTGTGAGAAAGGGTCGGGGCTGACCCCTGGGTCTCGCCTGCAGCTGGAGGGTGGGCAGTGGTCTACTACAGCAGGGGAGACCTGGGGGTGGGGGACGAGGGGAGGAGGAGCCCCACTGGGCGCGTGCTTGGCATAAGACATCTATCCCACCTGGGTGGGGACAGACCAGGCAGCCAGGTGTGATTTCAGGGAGAAGACCGGCAGGAGACACACTGTGGAAGCTGTTGGCATGCGGAGCCCACCACACAGAGAGGATGGAGGGCACCCCGACGCTTAGAGGCCAGAAAGAGCATTGGGAAATAGCAAAGGGAAGGTGTTAAGTAAGCCAGGAGGACACGAGGAGGGGGAGGCATCCTGTCAAAGAGGCGAATCTGGGAAAAGAGCAATCAACGGTGGCAAATGATGTCGCCAATGGTTAAGACCAGACCCTTAATGCTAAGGGGGCCCCTGTGGCCCTGACAGGGGTGCTGATGGAAGGACATCTGGAGTGGAAGAGGAAGGGGAGAAAGCAGGCACTGAAGGAGGGCGCTCCTGGGGAGCGGGACACAAGGAGGGCAGAGAAGGGGCAGCTGCTACAGGGGTGTGCGGTCACAAGGGGTCAGTGTTCAAATCGATCAAGCGATGGCAGGGGCAGATGATGGGAAGGATGGGGGGTGTGAGTCCTTGCTAAGGTGGCCTGGACCGGATCTAGCGCCCAGTGGAGCGTGCCTTCGGCAGGAGGTCTGACCGCGGTGGCCAACGCGGAGAATAGCGCGTGGGTGCAACAGACAAGCTGGTGCGGTGGGGGGTGGGGGAGGGCTGTGAATATCGTTTCTTTCTTTTTCCAATTAAACAGTATTTGTTCAACACGAAGACCATTGTAAGCTCATGGGCCACAGTTTGCCAACCTCCGCACGGCTGACTGGGCCAAGGAGACACGGCTGGGACTGCGGGTAAGAAAACGAGAGCTGTGGGGAGGTCTCCAGCCAGGTGCATCCGCGTGGGCGCAGGTGCAGGACAGGGGGACGCATTTCACCAGCATTATGGTCCTGCTGGATGCTGGGGTCAGGGCACTGGGGGGCTGAGCTCAAAGCGAGAGGAGGCGAGGGTGCATCACTGTCAGCAAGGGGGAATGACCTCGGGGGCGGGGTGGAGAGGGAGTGGAGGCTGGGGTGTTCCCAGTGCACAGAGCACCTTCTGTGTAAGCTGCCCTTGCCAGCCACAGGGGTAAGAGCAGAGGTGCGGTCTGCAGGAGGCGGCAGGAAGACAGGAATGAAAGGTGGGGGTTTCCAGGGAGAAGGGGAGACCAGCAGGAAGCCATATGGAGGGGCAGGGACACTGCTGGCTTCCAGGCCGGGGCTAGGAGGGACGTGGGAAAGGGTGCCCTGCAGCCGATGCCAGGCCCTGGAAAGAACCAGGACTCATGTGGACAAGGATGGGTGGGGACACTCCGGGAAGAGCCGGCACATCTGAGGTCTTGTTGGGGACTGAGCTCCCCAAAGCACAGAGGGAGAATTTAGGAACCGAAAAGGAGAGGAGAGGAGGTCTGCCGGGGGG
>NW_022631105.1:6310808-6320217 GCF_010015895.1 Lontra canadensis | reverse complement strand
GGAGTGAGCTGGGGTCCGACTTCTCCCGCAGAGGTTAGGGCAGGGGTAACTGGGCTCTTGCTGTGGGGCTTGAGGCAGAAAGTGGAGTCTGTGTCGGAGGGGAGGGTGTGTGGGGGTCTCGCCAACAGCCACCGTATTTCTGGGCCCCTCTCCACCCTCTCGGATGACAGCGTGCGAACGGGAGGCCTCCCCGGAGATGGGGTGGGTCAAGAGAACCGAGCCCACCGTGGACCTCCCTCCCAGGCCCGGAGGACGGGCTCCGCGTCAGCGCCCTCTTCTCCATTCAGACTCTGCAGCGCTCTGCTGAGTCATCCTTCCGTCCTCCACTTCCAGCTGTCCCTGGCACCTAGCAAAGTCTCAAAGGACGTCCGCGGAGGTGAGCGCCCCTGGTAAACGCGCTCCGGGGCGTGGACCGCGTGGCCAGCTCTGCGCATGCGCTGCTCGGCAGCAGGACCCCGACTTGCGGCCCAGCTGCGAACCCGCGAGACGCGTGTCATTAATCACAAATGAAACACAGCGAGACTCTTTAGCAACACAGGTGTTTGGACGCCAGGGGAACCTAAGGCAGGTGGGACAGACACGGCGGTTTTGTGCGGAAAGCAGGCTCGGGCCTGCAGGGGTAGGTGTGGGGTGGGGTCTCCTCCTAGCTTCTCTCACGCATCCGCTGTCCCTCCCTTAGCTTTCAGAGGTGCTGGCTGGCTCCAGAAAAATCCGAAGCGGTGATACCAGGTATCCAGATTCACCTTAAATGAGTCTGTCGCCCTAATCGTGTTGAAACGTGTGGCCAGCCAATGGGACTGGCTCCTGGTCGGGAGCGAGGCTGGCTCTTCATAGAACTGGGAGGAATTACATTTTGTCTCCCACCCACTCCTACCTTCCCTGTGAGTGTCCTGCCCCCTCCTTCCCTGGCTGTGTGTACTGGCTCTTTCTCTTTTCTAAAAGACTAGGTTTGTCACCTGATTCCATGCTGGGAAGTATTCCTAGAATGTTAGGGGCACAGGGTACAGGTCATAACTCAACTATTAAAAACCTTAGATTTAAAACTTTCAAGTCTGAGGTTTCTCCTCAGCTCTTCCTGGAAAAGTCATGCCCTCCCTGACCCTCTACTTTCCTGTTTCCACCGGCCTGCCTGGTGTCCCTGGCCTTCTCTCAGCCCCTCACCTGGACTTGGGTCCACAGGAACATCTGGAACCTTGGGGCCAGGGCGACGCCAGCTGCACGGCTCCTTCCCCGGTTCGGTCTGGGAGAGGACCTCAGGCTTGGAGATGGCGTAGTCTGAGGAAGGATATGAAGGTTAGCTTTCGCCATGTGGTTCCATTCAGAGCTGGTGACAGGCAGCCTGGGAATCCACGAGTGGCCCAGAATCGAAACGTCTAGATTAGTACAGAGCACTGATTCTCAACCATGGGCAATTTTGTCTCCTGGGAGACATCTCACAGTCTGGAGACATTTTTGATGGTCATGACTGGGGGTTGGGGTTGAGGTGCTCCTGGCATTGGTGGGTCAAGGCCAGGATGTTGTGGAACATCCCACACGGCACAGAATAGCCCCACGACAACCAATCATCTGGCCCCAAAGTCCGTGCCCAGGTGAAGACACTCTGGTAGGGTCTCCCTGTTAAGAAGTGGTGTGTTTCTTTAACCTGAAATCTACCATCACGCCTGCCCGTTCCCACCATCACTGAGCAGGCCTTACGCCTCCAGATCTGGGGTCACACAGAAATCATCCCAAGAGGAAAGCAGCTCAGGGAGGAAGAGCCTTCTGGGGCCACTGCACACAGACAGTGACAGCGGCCCCGAGGGTCTGAGGGAGCAGAGCCTTGAGGCATGAAGACAGCGCTGGCACGGAAGCATGGTCTGCCCATATTCTCCACTAACCACTAACTCACCAGAAAGGCCACATACCCCTGTAACAGAAGGCTAAAGGAATGTGGGCCTGAGAGCAGCCTGAGGCTTTAGAGCAGGCCCACTGATGATGAGAGCAGCCCAGGCTTTAGACTCTGTCTTGGCAGCATGGAGACGTCCATGCTCAAAGCCTGGTTAGAGAAACGCCATCACCCTTCTCTGTGTGGCCATCCACGAATGTCACCAGGTAGAGGGAGTTTTTGACTCGGTCACCTGGTGCTCGTCTTTAGTAGGAGGAGAAGAAAACTCCTTGCATGGTCAGAGTTTTCTAGTGATTTACACATTGTTGTGACGAAAACCACCAGCACAGAGAGGTAGGTCTGGGGGCTCCCAAAGTCACACGTAACAGGAGAATGAGTGTCATGCCTTACCCAGGGACACCAGCGTCTCGTAGTTGCCCCGCATCACGTGCTTGTAGAGCTCCTTCTGCCACTCGTCCAGCTTGCCCCACTCCTGCTCAGAGAAATACACGGCCACGTCATCAAAGGTCACGGGCACCTGGAACCACAGGGGTCACGCATGCTCACCCACACACTTACAGGCACGGTCCCTCGGGCTGTCCCACCCCAGGGGCCCGAGGGATACCTTGGGGGCCTCCCCCTTGCTGCCCGGGGGCAGGCGCAGGATCCAGAAATTTCGGTTCCTCAGCAGGTTCTCCATGTTCTCCAGCCGCCTCTGCAGCAGCCCGTACTCCTGCAGCAGGGTCCCCAGCACGGCCCACTTGCCCTCCAGCTGGTTCCCGAACTCCACGGCTGTCTTCTCGCAGTCCGCCAGCTTCTTCTCGGCCATCCCCGTCCGACCTTCTAGCGAAAGCAAGCGGGCAGCCTGCGATTCGATCTTCCTCTCCATGGCCTGAATTGTGGCTGCCATCGTCCATGGAGAAATCTTTCAGAAACAAAGAGAAGTGTACCCTCATTCATTCCATCCACCGCCTTCCTTCAGCCCCTCTCCCCTGGGTGCTGGGGAGCTGGGCGGTGGGGGGGTGGGGGGGCACAGAGCTCGGATTAAAAGCGGGAATGCCCTGGGCCACAAGCCCGATCTCAGCCTAGGATGGCCTTCTCGGGGTAACTCAGACTCGGCCACCATCTGGGCAGGTGCCTTCCTGCCGGGGGGGCTCGGATCGCCCGGACTGGGGACCTCCCGCATCTCCCCGAGCTGACTCCCTGAACCCAGCTTTTGCAGCAGAGTGCATGGCCTGTGGAAGGTGCTCCGTGCACTTCTGCTAAATAAACAGCGCCTTTGCACTGCTGGGGTGTTTCAGCGGATAAATAGTAAACCGCAGATCCACCAGCGCCCAGCCAGCACCTCCCATCATAATCACGCAGGACTGTGTACGGACGATGACCTAGCAAAAAACAAAAAACAAAACAAAACAGCCGGTTCACTGAACCGGCACAAACATGAGCATTGCTCAACTGTTTTTGTTTTGTTTTGTTTTGAAGCATCTCGTCTCTTTTTAATAAACATAAAAATCAAACAGCTAATCCTTCTCCCCCCAGTGCCATCTGATTTTGTCCCCTCCTGTTACTCTTCCTTAAACTAACAATCACCATTACTGCAAATCTCCACCAGCCAAGAGTTAGACTTTTTGACCCACGTGGCAGGCATGAGTCAAGGGGACAAAATCAACACGGGTCCGCTGGGCCCTCTGAGACTCTGTTTCTCTCGCTGTCTTCACCGCTCCCAAGGGGAAAACTAGTCTGACATCTGTAGCTCCTTGGGGAGCACGGACACACCTTACAGACTGGTGAGGAAGGTAAAACATATGCCATAAGGTTAGACTTTAATGCATACGACTTCCTTGTTGCTGGAAACTTCACATGTAGCCTGAGTGACCTGAGAGGTGGCAGTTGGGAGACCGCGAGGAAAGGGCACATTTTGCCTTGAGGAGGGGCCAAACTGGCCGACCCACCCTCATGTGAAGGTGGGCCCTCTGGGTCAGAGAGGAGATCCAGATATCTGCACTTTCTTCTGGCTGTGCCTGAGGACACATGTCTCCTTAGAACATTCTGGAAACTATTCCCAAACAGTAGTAAAATGAAGAAGTGACTAATAGGGAGCAGTGTAGGCTCATTTGGAGAAAGGCATGGAGAACTACAGCATGGGTGGAAAAGAGTGAGAGGAGAGTGTGAGCAGAGGCCAAAAACACTGTCGAACCCCATCAGAGCTTCCGTGGTTGTTTGGAACGAGACTGCACGAGGTGACCTCTGACCTGAGGAAGGAAGGGGTTTGGCTGGGGAGGAGCTGGTGGGCAGAGGGCTGTGGTGGGTGGGGCTCTTGCTCTCAGGAGGCAGGTGTTTCTGCCCCTAGGCCGCAGGGACTGCACTGGACTGGCTCCCTGGGCCACCCTCCACGGCAGCAGTTACCCTTCCCTTGCCCACTTGTCCTTTCTGATCAGTCCCTGCCACCTGACTCCCGCCTCCAAGAGCCTGCTCCAGAAGTCACCCAGCTCCCCAGCTACTGAAATCCTATTCAGCCTCCGAGTGCCCTTGACCGCCACAGGACGGCAACCTTTGCGTTGCAGGAAAAGGACACCTCCATAAACCCTTTTTATAAGACGCCAGGCACACACAGTGTGCTTACCATTTCAATGGGCGCAGGGAGCCCTAGGGCCTCTGCACTATTTAGTGGGAGGTGGTGACTGTTTCTGCGCAGGCCCAGCTCCATACTAAATGGTGGGTGGGTAATATGGGGCTGCCCTCGGACTCCTGCCAGGGAAGCAGAAACCCTATGCTTGCGAGGAGCCCATGGTAGAACTCCAAATCCATCCAGGATCCCCCCCCCCCCCCCGCCCCCACAGGATGAAGTCCAGGCATTAAAAGCCCTTCCAACTCTCCCTGCAGCCTTCTCTCCCACTGCCTCCTCACCAAAACCATCTTCCATGGACCAGGGACTGGATTCTGGTCCTTGAACCCGCTGGGCACAGCCTTCTCTCGGAGCGCAAGCTGTCCTCCCTACCTGGAAAGCTGCACCGGTCCACTCGGCCTGATGAAATCCTAGCCTTCCTTAAAAGCCCAGCTCAAATCACAACAGCACAGGCCGTGAAGGGGTGCCAGCGCCTCCCTCTCCTTCCCCTGCCCTCCCACAGCACCTTTCTGCCTCAATGCCAGAACCACTCACTCACTCTGTTTGCACCATTCTCACCAGTGTACCTGTCTGCTTCCCCCAACACACAATGTGTCCCTGAATACAGACCAGCTGTGTCTTTTCACACACTTTCTAGCTGGGCGATCCTAGGCAAGTTAACTTCTCCAGGCCTCGGGTTTTTCCTTTGTATGACGGAACGAGCACCTACCCCCCAGGTTTGTTGTGAGGACAAAATAATGCCTAACAGGGCTGGTGCCTGCCCGCTTCTACGAGAAGGAGCAGCTGTCTTCCTTCCCGACCTCCATCGGGCTGGGCACTCGGCGTGTGCGGAATCGAAGCCGCTTCGGACACCTCCCAGGTGCCACCAGGCCGCTGGGGGGAGCTGGGGGGTAGGGAACGCTGAGGCAGAGCGGTGGGCAGAGAAAGGAGACGCGGGGTGGGGGGCGCGGAGAGGAAGGGGCCAGCGGATGGGGCGGGGGCAGGAAGCCGCGGAGGGCTGCAGGAACTCGGCGTGGGGCGGCCTCCGCTGCGGGGTCGGCCAGGTCCGCCCTGCTCCGGTTCGGCAGCGAATGGGGGGCCCGGCCGGCGGGCGCCGTAGGCCCCGGCGGACCCCGCGCTCCGCCCGCCGGAGCCCAGGCCCGGCGGCCCGGCCCGGCCCACGGAGCCCCTCCCCAGGGCCTGCGGCGCCGAGTGCTGGGCCCGGGCCCCGAGTCCGCGCGTCCGTGCGCGCGGGCCACCCTTACCGGAGCCGCGGCCGCCTCGGCCATGGCCGTGCGCTGTCCGGCCCGGCCCGGAGGAAGTCGCCGCCGCCGCTGCCGCCGCCGCCGCCGCCGCGCGGCTCCACGCAGGCCGACCCCCGGCCTCTCCGCAGGCGGCGCCCGCCCGGCCCTGCCTTCCCCGCCCGCGTCGTCGCGCTCCTCGCTGGCCGGCCCGCGCCGCTCCGCCCGCAGACGCGCCGCCGCCGTCAGCGCCCGGCCGGTCCACACTGCATCCTGGGAGCCGGCGCAGGCCCGTGAGGCTTCCTGGAGGCAGCGCGGCCGCACAGCCCCACCTGCAGCCGGGAGAGGCGAACGGCAGGCGCGGCGTCCGCCCCGCCCCGCCCCGCCCCGCGGCCAGCCGACCCACCCACCCGCCCGTCCACCGGCCCGCGGATCCCTGGATCTCCCGGCCCCGCCACCCACCGGCCTCCGGAATCCGCGACCACCCGATCCCGGACCCACAGACCACCCCCCCCGACCTCCCGACCCACCGGCCTCTCGACCCCCGACCGCCGACCTCCCGACCTCTGACCCCCCACGCCCCCGACTCCCTGACTTCTCGATCCACCAGTGCACGAGCCCGCCGACCCCTCCGACACCCTGACCCACTGACCCACAGGTCCACCGGCCTCCCTACCCGCCGACCCACTTGGATCCACAGGTCCCACCCGCCCTGTCCGACCCACAGGCCAGCCGCCCACCAGCCCTCCCGACCCCCTGAACCACCACCTATGCTGCTCGGCCCACAGGTTTCTGGACCCCCGGACTCACTGCCCCCCGCAACGCTGCCCCACCCACTGGCCCCTGCCCCTCCCCCCCAGACCCACGCGCGTACAGACCCCCTCACCCCTCGACCCCTCCGCCCCGACCCACCGGCCTCCCGCCGGGCGTGCGCGGATGCACGGCCTGGATCCCACGTCGACCTGCCTCCTGCCCGCCTCCCGCTCCATCCCGAGGGACTCGCTTACTAAAAGGAATTTCCCGGCTCCGGGGACCAGCCGGGCCGGGCCGGGTGACCGCGGCGACAGCCCCAGAAGACCCGTGCCTTCCCCCACAGGGCATCCGCCACGTCGCCTCCGAGGCTTTAGGTCTTTGCCAGGCAATTTGGGCTTTTCATGTATTTATTTGTTTATTTGGACAGCTGTAACTCAACGTCTGTCTTGGTTTGAAAGAGAATAAATTCTTCCAACGACAGGAAAGTAGTTCGGTAAATCCCGGTGGACTGCCACTTCGAACTTTCCGTAATGTGTTTATTATTTATAACAAATATTTCTAAGTGGAATGAACACAATACCATATTTATAATTGTTTTGGTGAAGAACTTGCTGTGGGAAGGCGTTCGTGGTATTTTAAGAGGAGAAGTCTGTCCAGAATGATCTCAGTTTTGTGTAAAAGAAAAAACACCAGCGCGAGTCGGGAAGCCTACAGAGCGACACAAGTTAGCTTCCCTTTTCTTGCACAGTGAGACCACGGGCCGTTGTTTATACGTCTTCTAACATTTTTTTTTCAATTCCTGTTTTTATTTTGTAGCAATAAGAACAGAATCTTTTAAACAAAAAGGAGGCAAAAATTAAATAAATAATTGGAAAAACTCCTTAAGAGGCAAACCCAGGCTAGCGGGATGGAAGGAGCCTTTGAATGGGGCCCCCATGTGGTCACAAAGACGCATTTCAAACTTGCAGAGTTTCCTCTAAGAGGGACTCTTTCCTAAAAAGCAACCTGCGCCCCACGTGGTCCAGACCTCTCTACTGGGGTCTAGCTTTGGGGTCTAGCAGGCGGGGGTCTTCTCATGCTCTTTGCTTTGTCTCCATGAGCCTGGCCCGAAGCTACGCAATGGGGATCAGCCACGATGCATTCTTCTCTCTGTGTAAAAGTAGAATCTCCCCAGGGGTAGGGGGAGATTCACTCCAGAATCTGCTCCCCCGGCCTGATTTTCTTTTTCTTACTGATGCTAAGCCCAGCTGTTTTCAGATGCCCCCAGCTCTCGAAGGTTGCCCCTCAAATGTAGGGATGGGGTGGGCGAAGGATAGGAGATTGCCACATTGGAGCTCATGGCACCCCTTTGCCTTTTGGAATAAGTCCCTGAAAGGCTGTGGTAGACGCACTCACTGTGGGAGAGTGTTCCTGAACTGCCCATGGTCCTTTTCCTATTTGTGTTTCTTCTTCTAGCTTTGTTTCCACATGATTCTTTCCCCTCCCAAATCACACATTTCCTCTGCCAGGGTGGACCCACGTTTTATGGGCTTGAAATGGTTATATCTTATATGATTTAGAGAATATTATTAAGAAAAAAACTTCACAAAATTGCACATGTAAAAGTAGATGCAGAGCTGGTGCCAGGCAGGTGATCTGAATCTTAAGATTTATTAGCTTCACGGTAAGGTCCTTGATTAAAAAACGAAACGAAACATAAACAGCCATGGGAACATACCCAAGCCGGCCTCAGTTGGGACGTGTGCCCTGGGGTTATTGCGGGAGGAAGTGGGAGTCAGAGAAATAATGAAAGTTCTGCCATTAGCTGGCGCAGATCTCCAGGCAAGACAGCCGGCCTCGCATACGTACAGTGAGAAGATTGGAAGGGGCTCTTCTGTGACTTTCCTGAGCCTGGCCTTCCTGCCACCACCAATTTGCTTTGACCCAAGTGAAGACAGCTGTGTCCATTCCCACCGTGGGCTTCATGCTGGGCCCTGCATGATAGCTTGTTCATAGTCACAAGGTACCACACATTGCTCCTGGATTACCTTGGAGAAGGGGGTTTCCTCCTTTTCGAGGAAACAGAGGTGTTACCTGCACCGTGATAGGGCCCCTTAGGGTCCCGGGCTTCCCTGATGCAATGTGTCACCGCCCCAACGTGGGGGTGTGAGCTGCGTGGGGCGGGGCACAGCCCGTGTCTCGGGAATGAATTCTTCCCAGGACGGAGGAGCTGATGGTGTTGGTTCCCACCTCCAACAAAGGGTGCCCCTTCCCAGCAGAGTTGAAAGCCACACCCATCTGAACCGGCCTGTGGTTGGACCCATTCATCTTTGTACTTTCCAAGGCTGGCAAACTGCCTAGCACACAACTGGGAAGAAAGTGTGGGTGTGCACGTGTGTGTCTTATGCGTGTGTATAGTTTTCTCTGTGTTTTCCAAACAGGGCAGACCTTTTAAAGTAGATAAAAATTCGAACTGGATCTTGAAGGATGGGCAGAATTTTCATAAGCCAAGAGCATTTTGGACCAGAGAGCAGTAGTAGAAATGTTAGCTGGGGGAACAGCAGAGGAAAAAAATGGGGGCAGGAAGTTACAAAACATGTTTAGAAGGAACACGGTCATGGTCCCGGTGGGCTAGGACTTTAAACCACAAGGGAGAATAGGCTGGGCCATATTGCGATAAGCTTCTACAAACTTTGTTCAGGCCAAGGAGCTGGATTCAGTTGGGGCCGAGCATGCATGAGCCATTTGTGATGCGGACAGGGAGACGGACCTGCAGGACGGCGATGATGGTGTGGGGAGGGTTGAGGGGGATGAGATTAACCGGGAGGATCCTGCAGAGCCCAAGCGTGAAGGGAGAGAACGTCTGGCCAAATGCAGCAGGAGCCGGAACAGGAAGGAAGGAGAGAGAGAGAGAGAGAGAGAGAGAGGGAGAGGGAGAGGGAGGGAGAGGGGGAGGGAGAGGGAGAG